>NC_057813.1:244603575-244650592 GCF_018294505.1 Triticum aestivum
GCAATGCTCACTGTTCATCCAATCAATCGGCTTCAGTTAGCAGCAGTAGCGAAGGAATCGCTCGACCGGGTTTAGTTAACAGCCATCGATCGATCGCTCAGGTTCAGTAACGCATAGCCTGCAATGCAATCGCTCGGGTTCAGTTAGAGCCCAACGCCTTGCTTGGGTTCAGTTAGAGCCAACGCCTCGCACACACACGCGTACGTGTACGAGAGAAACGCACATCGCTCGGCCCCTGACCTCTCACCGTAACCGGGAACTCCCTGAAATTTTCCTCGCCCTCGCTTGTACCACGGTATTTTCCGTCATGGACGGCCCAAAGAATGTCATGCAGCTGCGTCTCTGGCCCGCCCAGGACGAAAAGCCCATTTTCTGTCATGATTTTTTGTCATAGAAGTAGGAGCCCACCACATCTATGATGATACCGGGTTTTGTCACAGTTATCGTCATAGAAGTGTCATATGTATGAAAGAAAAAAAATTCGTTCGGCCCAAAATGTCACGGATGTGTCTTTTTTTTTGTAGTGTACAAAACTCTGTGCTTTGAGGCCCAACACAAGTCTACAAGAATAAAGTCGCATAGTAGACATCATAGGCACAACCCGGTTAAATACCCCTTAATTTACGGAAGTGCATCAATCAGTTTGCTTTTCACGTGACTATGTGGTTTAGGTCAATTTACTTACGATTCATCTTGACATTACACAGATACCTGATTGAATTCTTTTGGTCGGCTTTTCATTTGTGCTATACTGCTATACATTAGTACACATCTTAGTAATGTTAATTTGGTTGTTCTTGAGACTTTTGCAGGTTAACGATTGTCAGCTTTGCTACATTGGTCAATTTTAAATTCAGTTTTAAGAAGGTGACCTTTCTCTACAAGTTTTTATCTACATGGCAATATTATTTGTCTCCTATAGTAATTTTGTTCTAGAAGACAGTTAACAAATTACTTGCATTTTGACGATATACCAAAAATAAGAATAGTTGTTCAGCTCAGAGAGGAAGATAACCACAAAACATGGATCCAACATCCAAATTTATTCCTTTTACATTCAGCTAAAGCTATGCTGATTCTGATGCACTCTTTTCATGTGTATAACATGCAAGTGTTATCATTGAAAGGCTTCTTTGTTTCAAATCTTTGTATTAACACTACTGTTTCCAATCTATGCAAGTAATGCATGATTGCTTTTGTATGCACAAACACTTCGAGGCAAGTGGAATTCCTGCCACTTCTAAAATTCTTATAAACCTTTAAGTCGTTATCTACACGTCCATCTTACTATTATCATCTTAAAAGCTCTTTTTTGTACAATTGTGTTTCCAATATTGCAGATAGTATGTATTTCATAGACGTGTGCTTGAATGGGTTTGTTACTTCCCTTTATACCTGATTGCACAGGAAAAAAAGATCAGAGTATAATTCTACTTGGCATTGGTGCCTGGGGTCAACATGTTCAGTGATTGTTTCTTATACTTTCGGTATGGTCCATTCAGTCCTCATTGCATGAATTTGTATACACAAGGATGTACGATGCAAGATGACTAAGAAAGAAAATTGCATTTTGTTTAGAACTTCAGGCTGCAGTCCATGTTTCCATATAGCTCTTTTCTAGTACTATTGACTAAATGGTAGTTTTTCCTAGAAATTTTTAAGGCTTTTGTAGCTGCAGAGAAACTGTTAATTGGAGAAGACATGGACATTTAAAACATTGGAGTATCACATATCAGCCACATCAGGTGACCTTTAGAAGTTCATAGAATACTTACTTCTAGGGAGATCCTACTTTAGTAACTTTTTCGGCTCTTCCAAATTGTTAGACAAAGATTTGTGGAACAATAATACAATGACATTAGTGAAGCAATAGTGCAATACTACCATTTTTCTCATTGACAGTTACACTATTTGGATGGTTAATCCTTTTACATCAATACAACTTTTAACATTCCTTCCCCAACCTTCTCGAGTCAACATCTTTTTCTGAAAAAAGAAGCCCTTTTGTGCATAGTGTCTCTTTATTGACTCTAAATTCCAATGTATATTTTTCTTGAGATAAGTGTAATAATACTCAAAACAATTAATTTTAGCATGAATTCCCGCGGCAACGTGCGGGGCATCATCTAGTTAACTTAATGCCCAATGCCAGTGATGTCCACTACACAACTTATTCTTGTAGACTCGTGTTGGGCCTCCAAGCGCAGAGTTTTGTAGGACAGTAGCAATTTCCCCTCAAGTGGATGACCTAAGGTTTATCAATCCGTTGGAGGCATAGGATGAAGATGGTCTCTCTCAAACAACCCTGCAACCAAATACAAGAAATCTCTTGTGTCCCCAACACACCCAATACAATGGCAAATTGTATAGGTGCACTAATTTGATGATGGGATGGTGATACAAGTGTAGTATGGATAGTAGATATAGATTTTTGTAATCTGAGAATTTAAAAACAGCAAGGTAGCAAGTGATAAAACGGCGCACAAACGGTATTGCAATGATTAGAAATAAGGCCTACGGTTCATACTTTCACTAGTGCAATCTCTCAACAGTGCTAACATAATTGAATCAAATAACAATCCCTCGACATGCGATAAAGAGTCACTCAAAAATTCTTATCTAGCGGATAACATAAGATGAAATTGTTGTAGGGTATGAAACCACCTCAAAGTTATCTTTTCTGATCAATCTATTGAGCCATCCCTATAAGTGTCACAAACAACCCTAGAGTTCGTACTAAAATAACACCATATGATATGCATCAACCAACCCTAATGTCACCTAGATACTCCAATGTCACCACAAGTATCTGTGAGTTGATTATTCAATATGCATGAAACAACTTCAGATTCATAATATTCAATCCAGCACAAAGAACTTCCAAGAGTGCCCTAAGATTTCTACCGGAGAAATAAGGAAGAAAACGTGCATCGACCCCTATGCATAGATTACCCTAATGTCAGCTCAGGAATCTGTGAGTTGAGTGCCAAAACATACATCAACTGAACCAATAGAACATCCCATTGTCGCACGGGGTATCCATATGCAAGACATACATCAAGTGTTCTCAAATCCATAAAAGTATTCAATTCGATAATAGTGAAACCTCAAAGGTAAAGACTCAGTTCATCACAACAAGACAGAGAGGGGGGAAACACCATATGATCCAACTATATTAACAAAGCTCGCGGTACATCAAGATCATGCCAAATCAAGAACACGAGAGAGAGCGAGAGAGAGAGAGAGAGAGAGAGAGAGAGAGATCAAACACATAGCTACTAGTACATGCCCTCAATCTCGAGGGTGAACTACTCTCTCCTCGTCATGGTGACTGCCGGGATGATCAAGATGGCCTCTGGTGATGATGTCCCCCTCCGGCAGGGTGCCCGAACATGGCTCCAGATGGTATTTTGAAGGTACAGAGGCTTGCGACGGTGGAACTTCTCATCTAGTTTAACTTTCGGGGGTTTCTGAATATATAGGAATGTTTGGCGTCGGTCTCACACAAAGAGGTGCCACAGGGGGCCCACAAGGCACCAGGGCGCGGCCACCCCTAGGCACGCCTAGGTGGCTTGTGGGTCCCTCGTGGCTCTTATGGCTCTCCCATGAAGCTTCTAGTGTCTCTTTCCTTCCAGAAAAAATCGTCAAAAAGTTTCGTTGAATTTGGAGAACTTTCATTTCCGCACACAAAAACAACACCACGGTGTTTTGCTGAAAACAACGTCAGTCTGGGTTAGTTCCATTCAAATCATACTAAAACCATATAAATTATAGATACATTGGAGACATATCAGCCAATTGCTGTTTTTGCATGTTTTGGGTTTTTTAGAATATCAATACCAAACGAAGTCCAAAGCCACGAGACTTTTTGGAGTTTTTTTTTCTGGACATAAGAGACCCTGGAAGCTTCGGGGGGGGATGAGAAGATGGAGCAGTGGTCCACAAGGCACGAGGGCGCGTGTAGGATCAAAAGTAGGTCTAGACGGGGGGTGATTAGACTACTTGACCAAATAAAAATCTAGCCTTTTCCCAATTTTAAGTCTTGGCCAATTTTAGCATGTATCACAAGTCAAGCAATCAACCTACACATGCAATTCTAAGAGTGTAGTAGTGGAAAATAAAACATTGCATATGAAGGTAAAGGGAAGGGTTTGGAAAGGAAAACACAATGTAGACACATATATTTTTGGCGTGGTTCCGATAGGTGGTGCTATCGTACATCCACGTTTATGGGGACTTCAACCCACGAAGGTAACGGTTGCGTGAGTCCATGAAGGGCTCCACCCACGAAGGGTCCATGAAGAAGCAACCTTGTCTATCCCACCATGGCCATCGCCCATGAAGGACTTGCCTCACTTGGGTAGATCTTCACGAAGTAGGCGATCTCCTTGCCCTTACAAACTCCTTGGTTCAACTCCACAATATTGTGGGAGGCTCCCAAGTGACACCTAACCAATCTAGGAGACACCACTCTCCAAAAGGTAATAGATGGTGTGTTGATGATAAACTCCTTGCTCTTGTGCTTCAAATGATAGTCTTCCCAACACTCAACTCTCTCTCATAGATTTGGCGATGGTGGAAAAATGATTTGAGTGGAAAGAAACTTGGGGAAGGCTAGAGATCAAGATTCTTGTGGTTGGAGTGGAATGTCTTGGTCTCAACACATGAGTAGGTGGTTCTCTCTCAGAAAATGAGTAGTGGAAGAGTAGGCACGTTCTAATGTCTCTCTCTTGAATAGAGAAGGGGGTGGAGTGGTATATATAGCCTCCACACAAAATCCAACCGTTACACACATTTGACCCAACTCGGTTAGACCGAATAGATGAACTCGGTGAGACCGATTTAGTTCAAAATGTGAACATTAGGAATCTCGGTGGGACCGATGTGCTAGGGCTAGGGTAAAACCTCATGTCGGTGAGACCAATTGCGTGAACTCGGTGAGACCGATTTCTGCAATGAGCAAACGAAGAGCTGGTCAGGCAAACTCGGTGGGACCGATTGCTCATTTCGGTGAGATCAAAACGTTACGAAGGGAAACAAAGAGTTTGCAATGCGAACTCGATGGGACCGACCGCTCATTTCAGTGAGACGGAAACGTTACGAAGGGAAACAGAGAGTTTGCAATGCGGATTCGGTGGGACCGATTACTCATTTCGGTGAGACCGAAACGTTGCGAAGGGAAGTAGAGAGTTTGCAATGCCATCGGTGAGACCGAATTGTCTAGGGTCGGTGGGGTCGAGTTTGACTTTGGGTTTTGGACATATGTGGAATTGAGAAAGTGGTTGAGGGTTTTGGAGCAATATCACTAAGCACTTTGAGCAAGTAGACCATTAAGCAACACCTCATCCCCTTTTAATAGTATTGGCTTTCCAATGGACTCAATGTGATCTTGGATCACTAAAATGGAAATGAAGAGTCTTGAGCTTTTACCAATCTTTGTCCTTAGAATTTTGAGGGGTCCACATCTCTAGTCCATGCCATGCCAATCATTGTCTGAAATATTTAACTTGAATGGATATTAGGTCAATGAGCTATATGTTGTTATGAATTACCAAAACCACCAAGGGATTAGTTGCACTTTGAATCGCCCCCTTTTTGGTATTGATGACAACATATAGATCAAATCTTCGACAAATGATAATATGAATGAAATATATCGTTGCTTTGAGAAGTATGTGGTAAGAAGAGCTCCCCCTAAATTTGAGAATTATTTAAAATTTGCATTTGAATGAAAATGCACAATCAATTAGGATCATGGGTTACTCTTTCATGTCACATACATCTTGGTGGAGCGCTCAAAATGATAGAATTTAAACAACATGCACTCATCACCAAGGATAAACATAATTGATCATACACAAATATCATAGATAGCATCAAGCAAGCACACATTAAGGCATAGTATGATCAAACACATGATTGTCGATGTCAAAATCGGCGGATCTCGGGTAGGGGGTCCCGATCTGTGCGTCTTAGGAAGCGAGGGACACAATGTTTACCCAGGTTCGGGCCCTCTCGATGGAGGTAAAACCCTACTTCCTGCTTGATTGATATTGATGATATGAGTAGTACAAGAGTAGATCTACCACGAGATCATAGAGGCTAAACCCTAGAAGCTAGCCTATGATGGTTATGATTGTGATCGTGATGGGCCTTCTAAGGACCAACCTCTCCGGTTCATATAGACACCGGAGAGGGCTAGGGTTTACACGGAGTCAGTTACAAGGAAGGAAACATAATATCCGGATCGCCAAGCTTGTCTTCCACGCAAAGGAGAGTCCCATCCGGACACGGGACGGAGTCTTGAGTCTTGTATCTTCACGCTCCAATAGTCCGGACGAAGTATAGAGTCCGGCTGTCCGGATACCCCCTAATCCAGGATTCCCTCAGTAGCCCCTGAACCAGGCTTCAATGACGATGGGTCCGGCGCGCAGTTTTGTCTTCGGCATTGCAAGGCGGGTTCCTTCTCAAAATGCTCCAAAGTAATTTATCGAACACTTAGATCGTGTCCGGATCTACAAAATGATCTTCACATACCATCGTAGAGAGAATGATATTTCACAAATGTAATCTGCTGACAACTTTTTGGACAACGTGACATGTCATTACGGTCGGGTCATTATTCGAACCGTTTTCCCACAACCAACCATAGCGCATATTGCGAGGTGGTTTCCTTGACACATCTTGTCAAAGCAGAGATTGTGTCCCCTTATCACGGGATTCTCATCAATACGGGTATGGGTTATCCCGCCGTGCCATCAATCGTGGCGCTTGGGAAGTAAGTGGTTCTCAACGGGCAAGTGGGGAGGCGCACCGCTTTCGTCGTCTTTATAAAGGGATAAGGGCTCCCCATTTTCACCCACGCCTTCCTCCTCCTTTGTTCATCCTTGCCTCCTCGGGCTCCAGCGCCCTAGTCCAAGTCTTCCCCGCACAGCGAAACATGTCCGGAGCAGGAGGCAAGTAGGTGGCTTCCACCGTGAAGGAGAAGCATATCACGAATCTTCGGGCGGCCGGATACTTGGCCGCAGACATAGCGCACCGGCTACCAGATGACGGGCAGGTCATTCCAACCTCGGGACCCCACGAGAGGGTCGTTTTTCTCGCCCACTTCATCCGTGGACTAGGGTTTCCACTTCATCCCTTCGTCCGCGGGCTCATGTTCTACTACAGGCTAGACTTCCATGATCTAGCCCCAAACTTCGTCCTCAACATTTTGGCATTTATCGTCATATGCGAGGCCTTCCTCCGCATCAAGCCTCACTTCGGCTTGTGGCTAAAAATCTTCTGCATGAAGCCGAAGATCGTAAGCGGCCAGCAAGCGGAGTGCAGAGGGGCCATGGTGGGCAAGATGCCTAACGTCACCTGGCTTCACGGCTCCTTTGCGGAGACCGTTAAAGGGTGGCAATCGAGGTGGTTCTACATCACCGAGCTGCGCGGCGCCAACTGGGCGACGGCCCCCGAATTCCGATCCGGAACCCCCATCCGGCTCACCTCCTGGGAAAGGAAGGGCCTGGCCTAGGGCAAACCTGCAGAGCTGACCGGACTCCAAAACTGCATTAAGAATATGAAGAACAAGAACATCAAGCTTGTCAACGTGATCCAGGTCATGCTCGTTCGTCGGATTCTTCCGTCCCAAAGGCGGGTATTTAATCTGTGGGAGTTCGTCCCGGCCGAACACCAGACGCTTCGAAAGTTCTATGGCATGACGCACAAAGATGCATGGAAGGTACTGTTCAAGGCCTCTGAAGTACCTCTGCCCACATCCGAGGACCGTGGACTTCATGCCGCGCGGACTCCTCATCCGCTGAGTTTTCTGACTACCACCGGATTTAGTTCTTCCCAATATATTAATGAGGGAGTCTTAAGTAATTGTGTATATTTGATCAGGATTATGTGGAGACAACGGAGCAGATTGACTTTCCGGCTCCGCTGCCAGAAGGTCCAGCCGATGCTCTCCTGACGGAGATGCTAGTTCCGGCGCCCTACAAGGCACCGGAGAAAAGGCCGAAAAGAAGGGTCTTCGGCGTAAGGTCGTACCGAATGCCTCGTCGGAAGACGAAGAGGCACACTCCTCCCCCGAAGGGGAGGAAGAAGAGGAATGGGCCGCCCCTTCCAGAGAGGATGGGGGTCCTGAGAAGGCGGACCAGGGGGCCAGGAAAGGCCTCCGGCGTAAGGCCGTCATACCCTCGTCGTCTGACAATAATGAGGCAGATTCCTCCCGCGGAGGCGGGGGGAAACTAGAGGAAACTCTGCCTCCCTGCGCTGGGGGGGAGAAAAAGAGGAAAACCGCCCCGGAAGGGGAGGCTGGGACGTCCAAGAAGGGAAAGGCGTCCCTTCCGGACTACTCCACCACAGCCGCCGATAGCAAGGAGGGGTGGTTGTCCAGGGGGAAGCCCCTAGCACGATCGTAAGTATCCGCACTCTATTGTGATTTTGCTTCATAGTCTTGTTATAACACCAAACATGTATAAAGTCCGGCCAGGGTCCATCCCGAAGTATCGTCTTCGTATGGGTCCTTCAGTGATTCAGCGATGAACTCGCTCCCGATGACCACTACTCCTCAACCCGCGGATGACATGGAGGTGTTGTCCCAAAGGCTCCCAGAGCGGGGGGAGGTGACTCTGGAGGCGCCCCAAGTCAGAATTCCAGATGTCGGACATGCGGGGTTCAAGATCCCCGCGGATCGTGTTGATGAGAGCCGCAGTAAGCCGGGCTCTCAGCCGAATACTGTTCCGGAACCTCCAATGGTTCCGGACTCAGGCGGGCAGCCCCTCGTTAGGGAGGGCGAGCCGTCTGTGCCGAGGACTTCCGTTACGCCCGAGGCATCGGATTGTCTATTGGAAGCGCTTCACGACGCTTCAATGGATGAAGAGCACCGTACTCTTATGAGTGCGGTGATTCAGAAGGTTTTGTCCGCCAAGAGCGGACTAACCGAAGCTTGCACCAGCCTCCTAACAGGCTTTGAGGTAAGTAATAAAAATGTGTGAAATTACCACCTGATAGGTAGTAGCCCCTAATACTCTATTTGGTGTTCAAAAAGAAAAGCCAAACAGAGGGTCAATTATAATCTGCAGGAGTCTAATAATAAGTGTGCATGTGAATAAGCAGGATGTGCTGCTTGCCGCTGCTGTCCGCACAGCCGAGGTCGTCGGACTAAAATGGGACCTGGAGCAGGCGCAGGGAGAGCTCGACCTCACGAAGAGGCAGCTCGAAGAGAACAAAGGTGAGTAATTCCCTGCTCTCATATAATGAAGAATAGGCAAAATGGGTTATCCTAACACCAAAGCATCATGGCTTTGTAACAGGGGCCACCACCGAACTGGCGTCGCTGAAGAAAGCGTTGTCCGAGGCCGAGGACAAGGCGGCTCTGGAGCGCAAAGAGCGCGAGAAGCAAGATGCTAGAGTGGGCGAGGTACAGCAAGAGCTCCAGGAGCTCGGCAAAAAGTTCGAGTCCTTGGAGCATGATCTTAAGATGAAAGAGGCCGAGCTTACGAAGGCCCTTGTAAGTGTGAAAGACGCCAAGGCCGAAGCCGATAAGGCACAGTGGGAAATCCAGGCAGCCACGAAGATAACGGCGGGTAAGACATTCTTTATGCAAAGCAAACATGTGGAGGAGGTGTTTCTTTTACTTACCCGAATTCAGAGCTCTCCAAGGGCATTCGCAGATCTGCCACGCAGCGTATCAGATGCCGCGGAGTTCTACCGTGCCAAGGAGGGGAGCTCAACGGAGAAGCTGCTCTGGTCCCAGTATGCTGGGTCCGAACACCCAATGCCTCTGAGTGACCAACTGAAGCAGTTGGTTGAACTCCATAGGGCGGCCGAAGTGGCTATGAAAGATTTCATAGTTCGGATGTGGCCTGGTTAGCCCTTGCCCACTAGCTACTTCGGCCTGATCAAGCGAATGGTGAATGCCTGTCCGTGGCTTGAAGTTATCAAGCGATCTATTTGCATTGAGGGTGCCCGCCGGGCCTTTGCCCGCGCGAAGGTGCATTGGGGCAAGCTGGATGCGGAGAAGCTGGTGAAGGACGGGCCACCGGAGAGCAAGGCTCATCGCTATCCCGAGAAATATTACGATGGTGTTATGAAGGGCGCTCGTCTCGTGGCCGATGAATGTACCAAGGACACAATCCTTGAGTAAATGTACCTCTGTCGTTGTTGTAATATAAAGACGAAGTTACTTGCGCTATGTAGCACTGTTTGATTTAAAATATTACCTTCTGTGAGGTTGTTTATAAAATTCTGAAAGTAGGCCAGTCGTCGGCTTCCGCCCCCATGTAACTAGTACCGGGGTGTTCCTGGAAAAACCCGGATACTCTTTATCCAAATTTTTGGTCCCTTAAGGAGGTATCCGGCGCAATGAACAAGGCAATCGGACTATACGGCTTTATAACTTTCACTTAGCCATAGAAGTCTACAATTTTAAATTTCGGCGAAGCCCCTAGAATTCGGAGGGCCGAATTGGGGCGCTATATACGCCTAAATCGGATGAGGCCGATTCATTGCCTAAAGCGGAAAAAATATTTAAGGATTTTAAGACCTCTCGAACAGCGACCAGCTCTCGCTGCATCATGCCAGTCAGTTTTCGGCTTTCTCTACTGAGGTGCTCGTCCGGAAGAACCGGGACACAATCGCAGTAGTTCTCCCTGCGCTACCTTAGCCGATATAATGGAACGTAATGTACCAAAACAAGGGAGCCGGGCAAACCCAACTATTGACCCAAGACGTGATTCGGAGCTGATGCATATAGTGATATAAGTTCGGGATGCCGCACTGTTGAAAGTGTTCGGACTTGTTTTGCCGTATTATGAGGCGCCATATGCAGCCCCTGGCAAACTAATCGTACCAAGGTGTACGGATGCAATATTAAATAAACATTTGCAAGAAAAATGCGCAAATAGGAATAATAAGTTGACGCTATATATTATCTCCCATTGATGAATAATACGTTTAAGCGTATGTTTACAATGGTTGCGTTTAAGTAGAAGGAAATAGGACTATTTAACATGTCCTATCCAAGGGCAGGCTGCATGTAGGTATGTAAAACAGGTATAATGATCGTGAACAGATTCCACCTGGGTAGTTCCTTTTGTGCGCAAAGCCTGTTGCCTCCTTGGTTTTCTCTCCTATGTAAGTCCGACAATCCGACTCTTCTGAAGAGGCTGCCCTAAAGCAATGTCCTGAAAGATAAAAAGGGAGGGTTATGAAGGTATGTTGCGGTGATACCGCACTGTTGACTGAGTCGCTGCTGCGCCTCCGCCTATGCCCATGGTATTTCGAGTGCGTAATTGTGTACGCGTGGCACGAATGCTGCTTTGATGGGGCTTGAGTGGAGGCAGGACTGCTAGTCGCGCTCTTGGCGTGCCTGGTGATCCTGTTGCAGGGTGCTCCGGACTCGTTTGACGGTGTTCGAGGTTGTCGTCGCTGGATTGGTGGTTTGTCGGAGGAGGCTGCATTGTACTTCCGCCGTGAGGGCTGCAGTATGCTCTTCTATATGGAGAGAGCGGTCCATGTTTCTGTTTACTATTATGACCCCGCACGGTCCTGGCATCTTGAGCTTGAGGTATGCATAATGTGGTACTGCATTGAATCTAGCGAATGCAGTTCGTCCAAGCAGTGCGTGGTAACCACTACGGAAAGGGACGATATCGAAGATTAACTCTTTGCTTTAGAAGTTATCCGGAGATCCGAAGACCACTTCCAATGTTATAGAGCCTGTGCAATGGGCCTCTACTCCATGAATTACACCCTTAAAGGTGGTTTTGGTGGGCTTGATCCTTGAAGGGTCGATGCCCATTTTTCGCACTATGTACTGATAAAGCAGGTTCAGGCTGCTACCGCCGTCCATAAGGACTCGCGTGAGGTGGAATCCATTGATGATTGGGTCTAAGACCAATGCGGCTGAGCCATTGTGACGGATGCTGGTAGGGTGATCCCTACGATTAAAGGTGATCGGACAAGCTGACCATGGGTTAAATTTGGGGGCGACTGGCTCCATCGCATAGACGTCCCATAGTGCTCGCTTCCGTTCCCGCTTGGGAATGTGGGTGGCGTAGATCATGTTGACCGTTTTCACCTGGGGAGGAAATTTCTTCTGTCCCCCTGTGTTCGGACGCCGGGGCTCATCGTCATCATCGTTGTGCAGCCCCTTCTCCTTGTTTTCGGCGTTTATTTTACCAGCCTGTTTGAACACCCGACAGTCTCTATTGGTGTGGTTGGCTAGCTTGTTCGGGGTGCCGTGAATTTGGCACGAGCGTTCAAGTATGCGGTCCAGACTGGACGGTTCCTGATTGTTTCTTTTGAACAGCTTCTTCCACTGAGCGGATTTAGATCCGCTGAATCCGGCGTTGACTGTCGTGTCTTCAGTGTTGTCGCCGTTGTTCCTTCGCTTATGTTTGTTGCACCATGGCTTGCCGTTGTTGTCACGGACATCCAAAGTGCCAGAATGTGGCGTAGTGCTACTGCGAGCCAACCAGCTATCCTCGCCCGCGCAAAAGCGGGTCATTAGTGTCGTGAGAGCTGCCATGGACTTGGGTTTTTCCTGGCCGAGGTGTCGGGCGAGCCACTCGTCATGGATATTATGCTTAAAAGCCGCCAGGGCTTCGGCGTCCGGACAGTCGACTATTTGGTTCTTTTTAGTTAGGAAACGAGTCCGGAATTTCCTGGCTGACTCTCCAGACTGTTGAGTTATGTGTCTCAAGTCATCGGTGTCCGGTGGTCGCACATATGTGCCCTGGAAGTTGTCGAGGAATGCGTCTTCCAGGTTTTCCCAACTGCCAATGGAATTTGCGGGTAGGCTGTTTAGCCAGTGCCGGGCGGGTCCTTTGAGCTTATGGGGAAGATACTTGATGGCGTGTAGATCGTCTCCGCGGGCCATGTGAATATGGAGAGTGAAATCTTCGAACCATACTACGGGGTCTGTTGTGCCATCGTATGATTCGATGTTTACGGGTTTGAACCCTTCTGGGAATTCATGATCCATCACTTCATCGGTGAAGCAGAGGGGGTGTGCGGCGCCTCTGTGCTGGGCTATGTGGCTACGCAGTTCGAATTGGTCTGTGTGGCTATGTTTGGCCTGGCCGGACTTGTTGATAGTGTATCCGGTGTGACGGTCATCGTCGCTTGGTGGGGCGCGCCCCCGCGATCCGTAGATCGATCTTGGTTATCCTGCTTTGTTTTCCAGTATATCTTGCAGGTCTTGCTTATTGCCCCGGGCCGTAGTGTATTGGCATGGGGGTGCAGGCTGGTATTCGGGCTGATATGCCGTTTTATCCCAGCCGCGGGGTGGCCGGTCAGCCGTGTGGCGCTCGAGTCCGTATTCCTCAGCTGCCAGGACTTCAGTCCATCTATCTGTGAGCAGGTCTTGATCAGCTTGGAGTTGTTGCTGCTTCTTTTTCAGGCTCCTCGCAGTGGCCATAAGCCGGCGCTTGAAGCACTCCTGCTCCACAGGATCCTCAGGCATGCCGAACTCGTCGTCGCCAAGGCTAATCTCGTCTTCGGAGGGGGGCATGTAGTAGTCCTCCTCCGGATATCCGTCCGTTGCCTGTTAGTCTGGGCTGACCTGCTCGTCTTCCTGCTCGGCCTGCTCGAAGGCAGGCTGATCAGGGTTGTATTCCTCTTCGGCACCATCCGGATTGTTTTCATCTCCTAGGCCGGTACTGTTGTGGCAGGGCTTGGAGCGGCGTCGACGACGCCCATGCTTTGCTTTTCTCCCCGAGAGGTTATCCTCTGTTGCCTCATCGCCATTGTTTTCCTTCGGAGTGTCCACCATATATATATATATATATCATACGAGGAGGTGGCTGTCCACCGCCCAGTGAGCGGTGGTTGCTATTCTTCTCCTGCATCGTCATCTATATTGTCGATGTCTTCAGAGTCGAAGTCAAGTACGTCGGTTAGATCATCAACCATGGCAATGAAGTGGGTGGTGGGTGGGCAACGAATTCCTTCATCGCCTGCTTCCCACTCGAGTCAGACATAGTTCGTCCAAGAGCCTCCTGACAAAGAGAGAGACTTTAACGAGTTTAGCATGTCGCGAAAGGGCGAGTGCTGGAAGATATCCACAGCGGTAAACTCCATTACCAGAGCCCGACCAGACTCGGCGGGCTCGGGAGCGCGTGGACTGTAACCTACAACCGGATACGAGTCCGTGGGTCCAGAGTCACAGGCTTCCTTAGGGGTGAGGCCTGTGTTCGGCTCTACCGCCAATGAGTGTGCGGCCGGCGGGGCGGGGTCCATCCACCCGTCCTTGGGCCATGCAGTCTGCTCAGGATTTAGGTTCGGGGCTACTGCAGGGGTGATATCCTGAGCATTGTCCGACAGCAGGTCTAAGCCGTGCTCGTCGTGACTGTCGGGCGCTCCTGGCGCAGGCCCGATTCCGTCGAAGATCAAGTCTCCACGGATATCGGCCGTGTAGTTCAAGTTTCTGAACCTGACCTGGTGGCCAGGGGCATAGCTGTCGATCTGCTCCAGCTGGCCAAGAAAATTGGCCCGCAGCGCGAAGCCGCCGAACACGAAGATCTGTCCGGGGAGAAAAGTCTCACCCTGGACTGTGTTGTTGACGATTGAAGGAACCATCAAGCCTTGCAGCGACAACACAGAGGAACTCTCAATGAAAGCACCAATGTCGGTGTCAAAACCGGCGGATCTCGGGTTGGGGGTACCGATATGTGCGTCTTAGGCTGATGGTAACAGGAAGCGAGGGACACAATGTTTACCCAGGTCCGGGCCCTCTCGATGGAGGTAAAAACCTACTTCCTGCTTGATTGATATTGATGATATGAGTACTATAAGAGTAGATCTACCACGAGATCATAGAGGCTAAACCCTGGAAGCTAGCCTATGATGGTTATGACTGTGATCGTGATCGGCCTTCTAAGGACCAACCTCTCCGGTTTATATAGACACTGGAGAGGGCTAGGGTTTACACGGAGTCGGTTACAAGGAAGGAAATATAATATCCGGATCACCAAGCTTGTCTTCCACGCAAAGGAGAGTCCCATTTAGACACGGGACGGAGTCTTGAGTCTTGTATCTTCACGCTCCAATAGTCCAGACGAAGTATAGAGTCCGGCTGTCCGGATACCCCCTAATCCAGGACTCCCTCAATGATCACAAGAGTATCTCACACACATACCACAAAATAATGTAGTATGCAACAAATCAGCAAATGAACAAAGCAAATGACCAAAGTAGCAAGAGAGGCAACAAAAAGCAAAGCACTCTCTCTCTCAAAGCCTAACGATCTATACACTTTCTCCCCCTTTGGCAACAAGTTACCAAAAAGCTTGAAAATGCATAGTGCTATGCGGCACTCTAGGCATGATCTCCGGGAGCTCCTGAAGTGGTCTTCTGGCTGGTTGCTCTGGTGTGCGTAGATGGCATGGAGAGGAGTCCTTCAACAAAAGCATCTGTAGAAGACAATGGAGCTGGATGTGTTGACACTAGAGGTACAACCATGGCAGTTGCTCCAAGTGCTGAAAATGTAGTCTTGGTATCACTGACAACTAGCACTACTAAAGACCTTTGTGCCATTTGCACTCTCTAAAATATATCTATGGTATGTCTCTCCTCCCTTTCCTCAGCTTCTTCTTGTAGCTTCTCAATAGTGGTCTGAATCTAGGTGACCTTCACATCTAGATCATGAAGTTTAGTCTCAATGATCCTCTCAAGACTCTCTTGATTTGGAGTCAGGGTGGCCAAGCCCTTCTCAATCCTCAAAGTAGCCCCAAGCAGATAACTGAGTTGATCTTCCTTGGTCTTGAGAATCATAGTTGAAGCATCTGGTGTACTGGATGCCTTTCCTGCTTTTGCAGCCTTTTCTCTCTCTCTCTCTCTATCTATCTATCTCTCTGTCTTCTCCTGAGCTTCTACACAAGTTGGATGAGATGCATCCATGACAACCTCATTGTCCTCAAATTCTGGCCTCAGGGGAAGGTGCTCTTTGTCTAGAAGATATGTCCCTGTTCGCATCTTGGAGTTGATCAACATCTGTATATGACGGGCATATCCACATGATCTCTTCTGATCATCTGCAGTTCTCTTCACTGTCTCAACAATCAAAGTCATCACTTTAAATTTCTGTGGCACATCAAACATGTGGAGCAAGTTAATTGAGTGACCATGGATCATCATGTGATCTCCTGACTTGGGCAACAGAGTGTGCCTCAAGATGTTGTTGATTGTGGTCAGAGCTAACAGCAGATAGTATATTGACCCAAGCTTGTGAGTCTCCAAGGCATCATCAGGAATAGTCTTGTACATATTTGCCATGGAGTTGTGATCCTTCCTTGGCTTGGCATATACATCAATGTCATTCTCATCCTCCTCAGGGGCATTGATCAACTTGGCCCACTCAGAGAATGTTGATTGATACCTTGTACCTTCAGTCATCCAGACATTCTTTCCATCTGGGTAGAAATGAGCAGTGGAGTAGAATTGCATTATCATTTCATCATTCCACTTGGTCAACTTCTGACCAACAAACTTGTCAACTTCATTCATTCTAAAGCTCTCATGCACTCATGGAAAGTAGTCCTCATTATCATCAATGTATGTGCAGTCAACCCATCTCATGTCACACACTATGGGCTTCTTGTCCAATAAGACTGTCTCATAGAAGTCCTGATGTTCCTTAGTGTGGAAATGATAGTCTACAACAGTTCTCCTTCTGATAGCATAGGGATCAGTCTGTCTCCATAATCTTAGACCTGCATCCTTTCTCAACTTCATATTTTCAGCAACAGGATGATTGTCATCGTGATCTGGAATCTTGGGCTTCAACTTTCTAAGCACCTGTGACTCTTCATCTTCTTGAACTTCAGGCACTGGGGCCTTGTTCTTCTCAGTAGCAGGGATGTTTCTAGTAGATCTCTTGGGTGTAGAAGGTTTTGGATCTTGAGCAGATGGCTTGGGGGCTATCTTGGGCTTAGATGGAGCAACCTCAGACCTTATAGCATCACCCATGAGCTTTTCGGTCTTTGGAGGAGGTGCAACAGCCTCTTCCTCCTCCTCTTCTTCCTCATCAGAGTCTCTCATCATAGATGATTTACCAATGACTCTAGCAATAGTCTTCCTCACTCTCTCCTTCTTCTTTCCTCCAGTAGCCTCTTCTTCTCTTGGTTCAAGAGTGAACTCCATGGTTTCCTGAGTGGAGTCTCTGGCCTTTGACATAGGGACTCTTTTAGCAGGAGCCTTCTTCTTCATACCAGGCTTTGTGGTGGCAGCAGCAGCATACTCCTTCTTCAACAATTCCTTCTTGGAGGTCACCTCCTCCTCAACAACAAAATCCTCATCCTATGAATCTGAGTTTCTCTTCTTCCTTTGGCTAGTAGCAGGCTTAGGCAAATTGCTTGGAGTGCTTCTGCTACCTTCATCATAACTACTGTTGGAGGGACTAGTGCCCTCACTGAGATTCACTTGCTCTTCAGATATGTTTTGTCTGTCACTGCCCTCTGACATCTCTGAATCTGGCCCTGTGAATAGATGGATGTAGATGGAGTGGATGAGCATCACAAAGCACAACTATTTTGCAAAAATATTGAGACAGAAACTTGACTTTAGTTTTCTGTAGAAAGCATTTCGGAGCTACCGATTTGACAAACTCGGTGACACCGAAGCATTAACAGAATCTAAACATACAATTTCAGTAAGACCGAAATGCAATTCAGTGACTCCGAGATGCTAGGGTTTCATAGAGTACGTAACTTTGGTCACACCGGTTAGTACGTTTCAGTCAGATCAAATTGTACTTGTGCAATGGCCTAAGCCAAATCGGTGAGACCGAGATCCTCAGATCGATCGGTCCGAGATGAATTCGGCGGAAACCTAACCCTAAGTTTTTGCATCAAATCTATTCTAATGGATTTTTTTTGGTGGATAAAATTTCTCATTCATGGAAAGAAATTAGGCAATGAACTTTGTGCAAGAATTGGAGTTAAGGAAAGCACAAAGGGGTCAAATCCGTACCCTAACTTGGCGAAGGATTTCCTACGGCGGCAACGGTGGTGAGAATCTTGTTGATAGCGACGGAGACCAGCGGCAGGAGGCACTGGCTACGACGACGACGATCCGGAGACCAAGGGGCGACAGAGGTGGGAGACGCAATCGAGTGGTTTGGAGGAGTTTCCAAATTTTCAACCCGCGGTATATATACCCAGTCACTGTCGGTGTGACCGAGTGGAACAACTCGGTGGCACCGAGATGCAAAACTGCTAGCAGCTACTGCAACTCGGTGTGACTGAATTGCTCAAATCGGTTGCACCGAGGTGAAAATTTAGATCAACTTAATGAATTCAGTGAGACCGAGTGGGATGAGTTGGTCTGACCGAGATGTATTAAGAGGTTTTGGAAGTTTAAGCCCTTGACGGGTCGGTGGCTCTGAGTGCTCCTCACCCGTAGGGTCCGAACTCGACTTGTTCAAACATTGTGATGTAGCATGAATAGAGTTTAAGACGAGAAAAGCACAGATAGCTAGAGGGAGTACTTAGGCATTCGTCCATCCATTTGGCAAAAAGAAAAAGGCAAACAATCAAAGCAACAAATGAATGTCCTCGAATGGAGAAAATTATGCAACTAACATGCTCACACAATAAGATAGCAAATGAAATATGTGGCAAAGCATGCACAAACACTCTAGCATCTATAAAGCAATTGTCGATGACTAGGTCATCTATGTATGAGTATATTGACTTAGGAGTCAAATGAGAACATTTGGTCATAGGTCATACTCATCGTTTAAGCACAAGTGGGGTTACCACTTTTCCATAAAGCATTGTTGTGTTCACACCGTTAGAGTTGCTTTAGCCCAATTTTTAGAGCAAAGCTCCCCCTAGATGTGATATTCCCCCTTAGAGGGATGAACTAACCTTGGGTTTTGTTGATGATGACTTCACGTAGGTGTTGAAGATGTGGATGCTCAATGTTGATGTAGATCATTTGGAGCAATCCTTTGGAGTGAGTTGCACTTTCAATACCTACATGGGTTAGTCCCACAAGGAACAAACAGGGATATCCATATACATAGAGTGAAGTACATATATGATGATGTCCATGAAAGAATTAGGTTACCTTGTCCCTTGACGTACAAACAAGAGGGTTTGTGACTCCTTGAACTAGTGCAAGATATGGAAGTTGATTGCGCTTGTCCTTGCCAAAATGAATATGAGTGAAGTATGTTGATGGAGTCACCCTCAAGAACTCTCTAGTTATTCTTCTTTGGGACCCACATCAACTTGATCGGAATCCTTGGATTTGTAGTCGTACTTGATGTAGTCTTGGGAACCCACTTGACCAAGGCCTTAGGAGCTTCCTCAAATGCATCAATCTCCTCTTGAAGCTTGTCCTTGCCTTTTAGCTTGTGGTCTTGTGGTGGAAGATCATCTTTAGCTTGTGTTCCCTTGAAATAAATGGGGTCATACTTCTCTTGTCGAGGAACAAACTTCGTCTTAGGGTATTGATCTTCTTCCCACTCAACTCCATTGGCATAGAACTTGCATTCAAAACCAACACCTTCATTCTTCCGGTACCTTCCTTGTTTGCGTACAATTTCCTCAAATTGCTTACTTCCCGCAAGGCTCTTGTAAACACCTTTCTCTATAATTCCCTTCAATAGGCTATTTTATTGCTAAAGTGTAACTTGGCTAAGAGAATCATTAGTGGAATCAAGAGAACTACTAGAAGCAACAATATTGGATTTAGCATGATTATTGTTACTACTAGAAGAAGAATATTTCTTGCTCTTGTCGCTAGATTTTACTTGTGGCATGTAAGTAGACAAGAGTAAACACTTGGCAATGTAAGAAGAACTTTTCTTTCGAAGATCATCATTGATTGCTTTTAAGAACCCATGCTCTTGCTCTAAATTGAGATTCTTTAAGTGTAGCTTCTCAAGAGTCTTTCAAAGCTCTTGATGATCCTCTCTAAGGTAGTCTCATGAGCTAACTTCAGAGAGTTTAGTTCTTTAGTTAGATGTTCAATCTCCTTCTTATCATTGTCATTCGTTTCATCTTGATTAGCATGATTCATTGCAATTTCATCATAGTTTTCATCACTAGTGTTGTCAAAAAGTAAATCATCATCACCTAGCAAATCATATTCATCACTATTGAAATCAACATACTCGGGGTGTGATACCCTGGGGCCTTTAGCCATGAAGCATATTCCAATCTCTTCATTTGGTGAGTCAAATATGTCGTAGGAGTTGGATGACACAAGTGCAAGACCGGCAACACCTTCATCTTTAGTATATTCGGAGTCAGAGTGATAGCTTCTCTCGGAGTAGTCGTCGGAGTCGGAACTGGATACCAATTCACCAACATGAGCTTGATGTCTTCATCTTGTGTAGCTCTTTGATGACTTGTCCTTCCTTTCCGAATCCTTGCTTCTACGAGAGGGTCTTCGTTCATAACAATCATCTCTACTCCTTCTCTCTCTTGGTGGTGATTCATCTCTTTTACTTCTCCTTCTAGGTGAGTCTTCTCTTCTCTTGTAGGGAGTCGTACACTCATTGGAGTAGTGTCCGGGTCTTCCACAATTGTAGCAATTGCGATCACGACTAGAAGATCTTTTGTCATTGTCGGAGCTTGACTTGGAACTTCTCTCTTTGCTTCTACTCTTGTAGAACGTGTTGAAGTTCTTCACCATTAAGATCAATTCTTCATTGAAGACTTGTTTTTCACTTGATGTTGTAGGAGCATCACATGAAGCTTTATAAGCACCACTAGACTTGTTGTGGAGCTCTTCCTTATCCTTGAGTGACATCTCATTAGCAACAATTCTACCAATGAATTCCGTTGGCTTGAGATCTTTGTAGTTTGGCATCATTTGGATCAAGGTGCACACGGTATCATATTTCCATCCAAGGCTCTTAGGATCTTCTTGATGTGAATTTGCCGGTCATCTCTTTGCTTCCTAAGCCATCAATCTCATTTGTAACAAGAGCAAGCCTAGAGTACATCTCAGCGACTCCTTGACCATCCTTCATTTTGAACTTGTTAAGTTGACTTTGAGGCACATCCAATTTCGATTCCTTGACGGACTTGGTACCTTCGTGCATATCAACCAAAGTATCCCAAATTTCCTTTGCATTCTCAAGGTGGCTGATTTTGGTGAATTCTTTGGGGCACAATCTGTTGAAGAGGATATCGCAAGCTTGAGCATTTTATTGCAACATCTTCAATTCTTCCGCGGTTGCTTCACGATCCGGTTCTCTTCCATCCTTGAACTATTCACCTTGCAAACCAATACGCACAATAGCCCAAATGGCGGGGTTATGACCGAAAATATGCATTTTCATCTTATGCTTCCGACTAGCAAAATTAGTACCATCAAAGTAAAGACCTCTATGGTGGTAATTTCCTTTGCTAGACGCCATACTCTCCTAGGTTGTGAAACCAAGGCTATGATCACCAAAAGCTATGGAAATCAAGGCAAGTGGAGACCAACACTCTAATACCACTTGTAGGATCAAAAGTAGGTCTAGAGGGGGGTGATTAGACTACTTGACCAAATAAAATTCTACCCTTTTCCCAATTTTAAGTCTTGGCAGATTTTAGTAACTTAGCAAAGTCAAGCAATCAACCTACACATGCAATTCTAAGAGTGTAGTAGTGGAAAGTAAAACATTGCATATGAAGGTAAAGGGAAGGGTTTGGAAAAGGCAAACACAATGTAGACATGGAGATTTTTGGCATGGTTCTGATAGGTGGTGCTATAGTACATCCACGTTGATGGAGACTTCAACCCACGAAGGGTAACGGTTGTGCGAGTCCACGAAGGGCTCCACCCAAGAAGGTACACAGAGAAGCAACCTTGTCTATCCCACCATGGCCATCACCCACGAAGGACTTGCCTCACTTGGGTGTATCTTCACGAAGTAGGCGATCTCCTTGCCCTTACAAACTCCTTGGTTCAACTCCACAATCTTGTCGGAGCTGTTCCCAAGTGACACCTAACCAATCTAGGAGACACCACTCTCCAAAAGGTAATAGATGGTGTGTTGATGATGAACTCCTTGCTCTTTTGCTTCAAATGATAGTCTCCCCAACACTCAACTCTCTCTCATAGATTTGACTATGGTGGAAAGATGATTTGAGTGGAAAGCAACTCGGAGATGGCTAGAGATCAAGATTCTTGTGGTTGGAGTAGAAGGTGTTGGTTCAACATATGAGTAGGTGTTTCTCTCTCATAAAATGATTAGTGGAAGTGTAGGCATGTTCTCATGGCTCTGTCTTGAATAGAGAAGGGGGTGGAGGGGTATATATAGCCACCACACAAAATCCAACTATTACACACATTTGACCCAACTCGGTCGGACCGAATAGATGAACTCGGTGAGACCGATTTAGTTCAAAATGTGAATGTTAGGAATCTCGGTGGGACCGACATGATCAACTTGGTGGGACCGATGTGCTAGGGCTAGGGCAAGACCTCATCTCAATGAGACCGATTGCATGAACTTGGTGAGATCGATTGCATGAACTTGGTAAGACCGATTTCATCAATGAGCAAATAGAGAGTTGGTCAGGCAGACTCGGTGGGACCGATCGCTCATTTCGGTGAGACCGAAATGTTACGAAGGGAAACAAAGAGTTTGCAATGCAAACTCGGTGGGATCGATCGCTCATTTCGGTGAGACCGAAACGTTACGAAGGGAAACAGAGAGTTTGCAATGTGAACTCGGTGGGACCGATCGCTCATTTCGGTGAGACCGAAACCTTAGGAGGGAAACAAAGAGTTTTCAATGCCATCTCGGTGAGGCCGAGATCCGTATCAGTGAGACCGAATTGTCTAGGGTTTCTGGCAGTGGCTATGTCAACAGAACTCGGTGGCGCCGGATAGATCAAATCGGTGGGGCCGAGTTTGACTTTGGGTTTTGGACATATGTGGAAATGAGAAAGTGATTGAGAGTTTTGGAGCAATATCACTAAGCACTTTGAGCAAGTAGTCCATTAAGAAACACCTCATCCCCTTTTTAATAGTACTGGCTTTCCTATGGACTCAATGTGATCTTGGATCATTAAAATGAAAATGAAGAGTCTTGAGCTTTTGCCAATCTTTGTCCTTAGCATTTTGAGGGGTCCACATCTCTAGTCAAAGCCATGCCAATCATTGAACTTTCTGAAATATTTAACTTGAATGGATATTAGTTTAATGAGCTATATGTTGTTATGAATTACCAAAACCACCCGGGGATTAGTTGCAGTTTCAATGCGCCCAGGAGGTAGGACGTGCCTTAGTGGCTTGTAGGGGCCGCGTAGCTCCATTTGACCTAACTCCACCTCTATAAATTCTCTAAAAGTGGGAAACCAACAGAGGAGTCTATGGAATACTTTCTTCGCCGCCTCAAGTTCCTGTTCTCGAGAAATCCCATCTGGAGGCCTTTTTCGGCACTCAGCCGGAGGGGGATTCGACCATGTAGGGGCTCTACATCATCCTTGATGCCCTTCTGATGATGCGTGAGTAGTTTACCATAGACCTACGAGTCCATAGTTAGTAGCTAGATGGCTTCTTCTCTCTATTTGATCTTCAATACAGTGTTGTCCTTGATGTTCTTGGAGTTCTATCCGATGTAATCACTTTTTGTTGTGTGTTTGTTGGGATCCGATGAATTGTGAGTTTATGATCAGATCTATCCATGAATATTATTTGAGTTTTTCTTTTGAACTCTTTTATGCATGATTATTATAGCTTCGTATTTCTCTCCCATCTATTGATTTGGTTTGGCCAACTAGATTGATTTTTCTTGCAATGGGAGAGGTGCTTTGTAATGGGTTCGATCTTGCGGTGCTCAATCCTAGTGATAGAACGATACATTACATGTATGTATCATTGCTATTAAGGGTAAAAATATGGGGTTTATTCATACGTGAGTTTATCTTGTCTACATCATGTCATCTTGCTTAAGGCGTTACTCCGTTCTTTCTGAACTTAATACTCTAGATGCATGCTGGATAGCGGTCGATGTGTGGAGTAATAGTAGTATATGCAGGAAGGAGTCGGTCTACTTGTGTCGGACGTGATGCCTATATATGATCATTGCTTTGGATATCGTCATAATTATTTTCTTTTCTATCAATTGCCCAATAGTACTTTTTTTACCCACCGTATGTTATTTTCAAGAGAGAAGCCTCTAGTGAAAACTATGGCCCCTGGGTCTATCTTTTATCATATATTAAAACCAAAAATACCTTGCTGCATTTTTTACTTTATTCATTTTATTTGTATTTTTGTTCGATCTATGTATCAAACACTATACAATTTAATCTTGCTCGTAATCGTCGAGGGATTGACAACCCCTTGTTCGCGTTGGGTTGCAAGGATGTGTTGTTTGTGTGCAAGTTCTACTAATGAGGTGTTGCTTGGTTCTCCTACTTGATTGATAACCTTGGTTTCTTAACTAAGGGAAATACTTGTCTCTACTATACTGCATCATCCTCTCCTCTTCGGGGAAATCCCAACACCGTTCACAAGTAGCACAACCCAACTTGTTTTACTGTATCCACAAAAATATGCTACTGTTATGATTTTCTTTTTATGTTTTAGTTACTGTTTGTGCCAAGTAAGCCTTTGGGATGATTTGGTTGATAGTTGACTTGATTCTGTGAAAAATCAAAAAAGTTGCACCCAGTAATGGAATGTTTAAAATTCACCGGAACATGATAAAATTCTGAATTTTTTATACATATTGATATAAAATTTCCCATGCTTTCCTTATTTTTCAGAATTTTTGAAGTTACAGAAGTATTGTGTTTGTTCAGATCATTACAAACTATTATTTTTTACAGATTTTGTTTTCGTTGCATAGTTTGCTTGTTTTAATGAATTTATGGATTGTATCGGGGGGGATATAAGTCATGGAGAAGTTAGAATATAGTAGGTATTATGCAATAATAAAATATTAATGGGTTTACAACTATACCTAAAGTTTATGATTTGCTTGTTATACTAATGGATCTCACGAGGTTACCCCAGAAAGGTGTGTCCGGCCAGAGTGATTGAGCGTGTTGGGTAACGTGGTGCACCCCTGCACGGAAGATATATATATTTGAATACCATGTCCATGGTAATGGACGTTCAGACTTGTATCCGGATCTTATATAACTAGAAATGGATACGTGAGATATGTGATGGATATGTGGCTCCGAGATTGCTTTCTCGTAGGGAGTCGAGGAAGGATCTCTGGGCGTTGATGTTACAACATGCTTGTTTAATATTAAACTGCTATTCTTTACTCATCTACATGCTGCAAGATGCTTGGAGCTGCTTGAAGATGCTAGTCTTTGATAGGCTATGCCTTCCCCCTCTATTCTGGCATTCTGCAGTTCAGTCCACACATACAAACCTTCCTTTTGATACCAATGTATACTTAGTATAGATCTGATGCTTGCGAGTACTTTCGATGAGTACTCACGGTTGCTTTGCTACCCCTTTTCCCCCCTTCTTTCTTCTTTTCGGTTGATTCAACCAGATTATGGATCCCTGGAGCCCGATGCCACCGCCGACGGATACTACTACATGGAGGTTGCCGACGACCAGGAGTAGTTAGGAGGTCCCAGGTAGGAGGCCTTGCCTCTTCGATCGTTGTTGCTTTTGTGCTAGCCTTCCTAAGGCATCCTTGTTAACTTATGTCAGTACTCAGATATTGTTGCTTCCACTAACTCTTGTGTATCGAGCTTGTATTCGAGCCCTCGAGGCCCCTGGCTTGTAATATAAAGCTTGTATTATTTTAATTGGTGTCTAGAGTTGTATTGTGATATCTTCCCGTGAGTCACTGATCTTGATCGTACACATTTGCATGTATGATTAGTGTACGATTGAATCGGGGGTGTCACAAGACTTCTAGGGTTTAGCCATTACGATCTCGTGGTAGATCAACTCTTGTAATACTCATATTCATCAAGATCAATCAAGCAGGAAGTAGGGTATTACCTCCGTAGAGAGGGCCCGAACTTGGGTAAACATCATGTCCCCGCCTCCTGTTACCATCGACCTTAGATGCACAGTTCGGGAACCCCTACCCGAGATCCGCCGGTTTTGACACTGACATTGGTGCTTTCATTGAGAGTTCCGCTGCGTCATCACCAAAAGGTTCGTGATGGCTCCATCAGTCATCTACAACAATGTAGTATTGGGGGAGGTCTTCCTCCCCGGACAGATCTTTGTATTCGGCGGCTTCACACTGCGGGCCAACTCGCTTGGCCATCTAGAGCAGATCGACAGCTATGACCCTCACCATCAGGTCAGGTTTGGAAGCTTGAATTATGTTGCTGATATCAACGGAGACTTGATCTTCGCCGGATTCGAGCCTATTACAGCAGCTCCCTGCCACTATGATGAACATGACCTAAATCTGTCATCGAACCGTGCTCAGGAGATAGCGCCTGTAACTGCTCTAGCCTTAGATCTGAAGCAAATTGCGCTGTCTGAGGACGAGAAGCTCAACCCCACCACAGAAGCCGCATACTCAGCGGCGTTAGAGCCGCACACATATCCATCTTCAAGTGGGCCCTGCGTCTCCGGAACCTCTGATTCGTTTCCAGCCATAGGTTCCGAACCGTGCACATCCGCACCCATCAAACCTGATCAGGCGCCGATCATTGAGTTCAGCTCCGCAGATATATTCCGGCACTCACCTTTGGGCGATGTGCTGAACTCATTAAAAGCCCTCCCTTGTCAGGAGAGGTTCAACCGAACTATATCCGGCTTGAATTGGAAGCTCATAATGGAGAATTTCGCTTCCCACCCACCACCCACTTCATAGCCACTGTCGAAGACTTAACCGACATGCTCAATTATGACTCTGAAGACATCGACGGTATGGATGACGATGCCGAAGAGGAGCAGGCACAAAAACCACCGCTTACAGGGCGCTGGACAGCCACCTCCTCGCATGACGTATACATGGTGGATTCACCCAAAGAACAACGGCGATAACGAAAAGGAACTAGTCGAGGATAAGCCTCTTGAAGTACAGCCCAAGCGCCGACATCAGCGGCGCCGCTCCAAACCACGTCGTGCAAAAAGCGGCAATACCGGCATAGGAGAAAATAATACTCCGGACGATGCCAAAGACAATGAATACTGCGTTGAACCAGCTTCCGAACAGGAAGAACGGGAGGATGGGCGAGCTAGCCCTGATGAACAGGCCATCAACAAAGACTCGGAGGACAATAACTACTTTCTGCTCTCCGAGGACGAGGTGAGCCTTGGCAACGAGGATTTTATCGTGCCCGAGGAACCTCTCGAGTAGGAACGCTTAAAGTGCCAGCTAATAGCCACTGTAACGAGCCTGAGAAAGAAGCAGCAGCAGCTTCAAGTTGATCAAGATCTGCTCAATGTTAGATGGACTGACGTCCTAGCAGCTGAAGAATATAGCCTCGAGCGCCCAATCAAAAGTTACCCGAAGCGCAAACTGTTACCCCAATTCGACGACGAGGCGCTGGAGCCCGTCCTACCAGCACATAATATGGCTGACCGACCACCACGTGGCCGGGACAAAGCGGCGACTCAAGCCGAACACCAACCCGCACTACCTCGCCGCAAAAATAGAAATACGACAGCTTGAGGATACACATATGACCTACGGCAGGACCTGGAAAACAAAGCAGGTCAGACCAGATCGATCTATGGATCGTGGGGGCGTGCCCCGATGCGCGAGATGGCCACCCATCTGGACGGGACAAATATAACCACGTCCGGGCCGAAAACCGCAGACGAACTCCATCTGAGCTACGTCACGACTTGGCCCGATATAGAGGTGCCGCACACCCCCTTTGCTTCCCTGATGAAGTAATGGAACATGAATTCCTGGAAGGGTTTAAACCCGTGAACATCGAATCATATGATGGGACAACAGACCCGCGGTATGGATTGAGGATTTTCTTCTCCATATTCATATGGCCCGCGGTGATGATCTTCACGCCGTCAAATACCTCCCGCTAAAACTCAAGGGACCAGCTCGGCACTGGTTGAACAGTCTGCCCGAAAACTCCATTGGCAGCTGGGAGGACTTGGAAGATGCCTTTCTCGACCACTTCCAAGGTACATATGTCCGACCTCCGGATGCCGATGACTTAAGTCACATAGTTCGACAGCCCGGAGAGTCAGCCAGGAAATTCTGGACTAGGTTCTTAACTAAAAAGAACCAGATCGTCAACTGTACGGATGCCGAAGCCCTAGCGGACTTTAAACACAGCATCCGTGATGAATGGCTTGCCCGACACCTCGGCCAAGAAAAGCCTAAGTCCATGGAAGCCCTCACGGCACTCATGACCCGCTTCTGTGCGGGCGAAGATAGTTGGCTAGCCCGTAGCAATAACAATACAAGCAAACCTGACACTTCTGAAGCCGGAAACAGCAACGGCAAGCCCCGACACAACAGACACAAGCGTCTAAGCAATGGTGACAACACCAAAGACACGACAGTCAACGTTGGATTCAGTGGCTCTAAGTCCGATCAGCCGGAGAAGCCATACAAAAGAAACAATCTAGGCCTGTCTAGTTTGGACCGCATACTCGATCGTCCATGTCAAATCCAAGGCACTCCTGATAAACCAACCAATCATACCAACAGAGACTGTTGGGTTTTTAAACAGGCCGGCAAGTTAAATGCTGAGAACAAGGAGAAGGGGTCGCAAAGCAAGGACGATGACAAGGAGTCCCGGCCACCGAACACAGGGGGACAGAAGAAGTTTCCCCCCAAGTTAAAACAGTGAACATGATATACGCTACCCATATCCCCAAGAGGGAGCGCAAGCGCGCGCCCAGGGATGTCTACGCGATGGAGCCAGTCGCCCAAAATTTAACCCATGGTCGTCCTGCTCAATCACCTTTGATCGCAAGGACCATCCGACCAGAATCCGTCATGGCAGTTCAGCCGCACTGGTCCTTGACCCAATCATTGATGGGTTCCATCTAACGCGAGTCCTTATGGATGGTGGCAGCAGCATGAACCTGCTCTATCAGGATACAGTGCACAAAATGGGTATCGATCCTTCAAGGATCAAACCCACAAAAACCACCTTTAAAGGTGTCATACCAGGTGTAGAGGCCCGCTGTACAGGCTCAATCACACTGGAGGTGGTCTTCGGATCTCCGGACAACTTCCGAAGCAAAGGGTTGATCTTCGATATCGTCCCCTTCCGCAGTGGCTATCACGCACTGCTCGGGCGAACCACATTCGCTCGATTCAATGCGGTGCCACACTAAGCTTATCTCAAGCTCAAGATGCCCGGACCATGCGGTGTCATTACAGTCAATGGAAACACGGAACGCTCCCTCCGTACCGAGGAGCACACCGCTGCCCTCACAGCAGAAGCACAGAGCGCCCTTTTCAGGCCGAACCTTAATTCGGCGACCAAGCTCCCTGACACTGTCAAGCGAGTCCGAACTACTCTTCAGTAGGACAGTCCAGCTCATCAAGAGCTTGACTAGCAATTCGGCCTCCGTCCCAGTCCCGACCAAACTGCGGCGTTCATACCGTGCGTACATAACTACACACTCAAAATACCATGGGCATAGACGGAGGCATAACTAGATCGTGGTCCATAGTGTGGCTCAACCTGTCCTAGACCCACATACCTTCACTTTTTCTTTTTTTTACAGGTTTCTTTTTTTTCTAGGCCTTTCGTGGCGGCCTGACTACCGAACCCACTAAGGGAGGGATACACCAAGACGGCAAGAAGCATTGCCGTATAAGGGAATTTCTAGGTGGTCTCTTTAAACGATCATTATACCTGTTTTTGAGGACCCGCGTGCAGCTCTCCCTTGGTGGTGGCATGTTAAATAGCCCTGTTGCGTATCGCACTACTTGTATAAACACGCTTTGACGTATTAATCAAACTATAATGAAAAATAGTTGCGGCCCAATTTCTGCGGCATTAGCCTATTACTTCATTTTTCTTTTTCTTGATATTCTTATCAATTACACCCATACACTCTGGTATGCCTTAGTGGGCCAGGGGCTTCATTACGCCCCATAATACGGCAACAAAGTCCGAACACTTTTTTACAGTATAGTTGGGCACCTCGAACTTATAGCATTATATGCATTGGCTCTGAATCATGTCTTTGGTCAATAGTTGGGTTGCTCGGCTCCTGTTCTTACTACCTTACGTTCCATTATAACGGCTAGGGTAGTAAAGGGAGAACTACTACGATTGTGTCCTGGTTCATCCGGATGAGCACCTCAGTCGAGAAAGCTGAAAACTGACTGTCATGATGCGACGAGAGCCGGTCAGCTGTTCGAGAGGTTACAAATCATTAGCGCTTTTTTCGCATTATGTAATGAATCGGTTTTTATCCGACCAAGTGTTTATAGCATCCCAAGTCCGGACTTACAAATACTAGGGGTTGCACCTAAATTTTTATTGTCAAACTCCTATGGCTAAGTGAGGGTGATAAAGCCACATAGTCTGATTGCCTAGTTCATTGCGCTAAACACCTCCTTTAAGTACCAAACTTTGGAGTAAAGAGTGTTTAGATTTATCCCGAACACCCCCGTACTACCTACATGGGGGCGGAAGCCGACGAGTGGCCAACTCTCAGATTTAACAATACGGCCGCACAGGAGGTAAAATTTTAAACAACAAGCATTATATTACATAACGATCTTGTTTCATAGTACAGGACATGATAACATGAATGTATTCATTCAAAGATAACATCCTTAGCACATTGCTCCGCCACACGGCAGGACCCGTCCAGGACACTGTCAAAATACAGCTCGGGCATGCGGTGCTACTTGCCCGCGGGTGGTCCCTCGGTCGCAACCTTCACATCGTCCATCTTCACCCAATGCATCTTGACTCGGGCGAAGGTCATGCGCGTGCCTTCGATGCAGACTGACTACTTGATGGCATCAAGCCGAGGGCAGGCATTGACTAGCCGCTTCATGAGACCGAAGTAGCTGCTAGGCATAGCTTCGGCAGGCCATAGCCGGAGTATTAAATCCTTCATGGCTAGTTCGGCCACCCTATGCAGCTCGACCAGCTGTTTCAGCTGATAGCTAAAGGGCACCGGATATTCTGGCGCAAGGTATTGCGACAAAAATAGCTTCTCCATGGAGCTCCCCTCTTCGGCTGGTAAGAATTTCGCAGCGTCTGAAATGCTGCGCGGCAGATCCGCAAACGCCCCTGGAGAACTCCAATTCTGGGTCAGTAAGAGGAATATTTTCTTCACATATTTGCTCTGCATAATAAAGGCCTTACCCGCCGTGATTTTTCTGGCCTCCTGGATTTCCTGGAGGGCGCCTTGGGCTTCAACCCGGGCATCGTGTGTGTTTTGGTGGGCCTTGTCCAGTTCGGACTCTTGATCCGCAAGTTTGTGCTCCAAGGAATAGCATTTCTTCACGGCGTCCTAGAGCTCATGCTGGACCTCACTGACCCTTGCCTCGTGCTTCTCACGGGCGGCCTTTTCCTTGGCCGCTTTCTCCTCGGCCTCGGCCAGCGCCTTGAGGGTCTCGACCTCGATCGCTGCTCCTAACAAATAAAATGGCACTTTAGTCAGCACAAATCATTCATCCTTCTAGAATATATACAAGGTTACTACATACCTTGACTGTCTTCCGGCTGTTTCTTCACACGACCGAGCTCCTCCTCGGTCCGCTCTAGACTCTGGTTCAGTCCGGAGACCTTAGCACTATGATAGGTCGCAGCCAGTAGCGATGCCTGCTTATTCACATAGACATACCATGTTAGTCTGCTGTGAAAATTATTTGATCCTCTGTTCGGCTTTTCTTTCCGAACACCGGATAGAGTTTCAGGGGCTACTATCTATACCATGACATTCTTTTTGCATAGTTATGTTGCTTACCTCGAAGCCTGTTAGAAGTCTTGTGCAGGCTTCAGTCAGTCCACCCTTTACGGACTGGACCCTCTCAACCACTATACCCATAAGGATACGGTGTTCCTCAACAATGGAAGCACCTCTCAGCGCTTCTAGCAAATTATCCGGTGCCTCTGGATGGATAGAGGTCACCGGTGGAATAGGCACACCTCCTTCTTTCTAAAGAGTTGGCCTGCCTGATTCTAGAGCCGTATGGGTCTCCGAAACTGTATTCGGCTGGGGGCCGAACTGAATGTCACCCCCATCGCCAGTCTCCATGGGGATTTGCTCCTCCATGTGTCCGACATCTGAGGCTTCACCCTCCAGCGCCGCCTTGACGACCTCCTGAGCCTCTCCCTGGCCTGGGATCCTTTGGGACAACACCTCGGTGTTATCGATGGTCTTGGGAGAGGAGGCCGCCGGAAGTGTCCCACTGTCCATTGCCTCCGGGTCCAGCGAATCCTCCAAAGATGAGGATCGCTCAAGGTTGGACCGAGCCAAACTGCAAATACATGATTCAACATGTTAAAACAATGAAGTAGAGAGGCCGGATATATGAATGTGTCCGAGTACTAACGATTTGGCCAGGGGCTTGTGCCTGGGCCGCCACTCCGAGCTGTTGTCGGTGGCCACGATGGAGCTGTCCGGAAGGGAAGCTTTCCCCTTCTTGGACGCCTCGGCCTCCAGTCGCGTGGAGGCTGTCCTCTTCTTCCTTCCCCCCTTAGGGGGGGAATGGCTTTCTTCTTCTTCATCTTCTTCCTTGTCGTCTTCAGTGGCGGGAGGAGTGAGTGTCGGTGTCTTCAGACACCACGTCCGAAGTGCCTTTATTCTGGAGACCACCTCTGGTCCCCTTGGCCTTCTTCTTGGCCTTCTTCTCCGGCGCTTGATAGGGCGCCGGAACCAACATCTTCGTCAGAAGTGGAATTTCTGCGTCTTCGGGCAGCGGAGCCGAACAGTTATTCCGCTCCGCCTTATTTGTCCAAGCCCAAGAGAATCAATAGGGAGGCTTAGGCTTCTTCCTCGAGTATGCAAGTAAAGGATATACCTTGAAAACATGAAAGAACTTATCGGACTAGCGGGATGGGTCAAGTCATGCCCGCGGTCCTCGGTCATTGCTGGCCGCATCTCGATGACCTCAAAGAGCACCTTCGAGATATCTTCGTGTGTAGTGCCGAAGAACTCCAGCAGGGTCTGGTGCTTGGCCAGATCGAACTCCCATAGATGGCAAGTCTGGAATTAGCACGGAAGGATCCGGCGAATAAGCATCACCTCGATCATGTTGACGAGCTTGATATTCTTGTTTATCATGTTTTGTATGTGCGTCTGAAGTGATGTCAGCTCGTCCGGAGAAGACTAGTCTAGGCCTTTCTCTGGCCAGGAGGCGAGCCGCATCGTGGCTCCAAACCGGAATGCGGGGGCTGTGACCCAATTGGTGCCGCACAACTCTATGATGTAGAACCACTTCGACTGCCACCCCTTGACAGTCTCCACGAAGGAGCCTTCGGTCCGTGTGACGTTGGGCATCTTGCTCACCATGGCGCCTTCGCACTCTACATGTAGACCACTCACCACCTTCGGCTTCACATTGAAGGTCTTCAACCATAATCCAAAGTGAGGTGGGATGGAGGAAGGCCTCACACACGACAATAAATGTCGAGATGTTGAGGATGGAGTTGGGGGCCAGATCGTGGAAGTCCATCCCGTAGTAAAACATGAGTATGCGGACGAACGGGTGGAGAGGGAATCCCAGCCCGCGGACGAAGTGGCAGATGAACACCACCCTCTCATGGGGCTTCAGGGTGGGGATGATCTGTCCCTTGGCCGGCAGCCGATGGGCGATTTCCTTGGCCAAGTACCCGGCCTCTCGGAGCTTCGTAATGTCCTTCTCCTTGATGGAGGAGGACATCCACTTGCCCTGCGCTCCGGATCCAGACATGGTTGGAGTGCTTTTTGGGTGGAAGAGATGAGAGCTTGGGTGTTGGAGCTCAAGAATGGATGGGCAGAGAAAGAGAAGGCGTGGGTGAAAAAAGGTGAATCCTTATCTCTTTATAAAGGCATTGAATATCAAGCGCCTCCCCACTCGCCTTAGAACTTGCCTATTCCCCAAAGGCCATGCAGATGGCACGGTTGGGTTACCCATGCTCGTATTGATGAGAATCCTGCAATAAGGGGACACGATCTCTGCTTTGACAAGACGTGCCAATGAAACCCCATCTCGAAATATGGAGCGACAAGCTAAAAAATGGTTCAAATAATGGCCGGGCGGCAACGTGATGTCACGCTACAAAAAGTTGTCAGCAGATTTGACTCGTGAAATATTATACTATCTACGGTTGTGTATGGGATTTGTTTTGCAGAGGCAGACACGTTTTCTGTGTTCGAAGACTATTTTGGAGTATTCGGAGAAGGAACCCGCCTTGCAATGCCGAAGACAATTTGCACGCCGGACACCTCGTCATTGAAGCCTAGTTTAGGGGCTACTGAGGGAGTCATGGATTAAGGGTTCCTCGGGCGGCCGGACTATTAACATGGGCCGGACTGTTGGGCTACGTAGATACAAGATAGAAGACTTCTTCCCGTGTCCGGATGGGACTCTCCTTGGCGTGAATGGCAAGCTTGGCGATTCAGATATGTAGATTCCTTTCTTTATAACCGGCCTTGTACAACCCTAGTCCCTTGCGGTGTCTATATAAACTCGAGGGTTTAGTCCATAGGGTAGAATCATAATCATACATGCTAGACTTCTAGGGTTTAGCCATTACGATCTCGTGGTAGATCAACTCTTTTAATGCATATTCATCAAGATCAATCAAGCAGGAAGTAGGGTATTACCTCCGTAGAGAGGGCGCGAACCTGGGTAAACATTGGATCCCCGCCTCCTGTTACCATTGGCCTTAGACGCACAGTTTGGGACGCCCTACCCAAGATCCGCCGGTTTTGACACTGACAAGCGGGGTTTTGGTCAGAGCTCTCATGGCCTGGGACGGCGGAGGCAGGCTGCTCTGCCGGTGGTCGCCGGCACTTTGGGGAAAATTCTGAACAGTGTCAGCTGGGAGGCACAATACGACCATCAAGCCATCCGGCGCAGATCGGACAGTACCAAAATAAAATAAAAACGTGTGACCCCAATTTAGTTTTCAATCAACAGACATGTGACCACTCTCGTACCTTACTGTTGATCTCTTAGGATATTTCTTCAGATCAGAGATATGTGTCATGCATTTTTTGCATCTTCAGCCACATCATCTTCCTTCTCAATGCAGCTTCTCCAACAAGGGAAGCATACACCAGAAGGGAGCTATAGTCCCCACTCAAATAGTTCCCTGCACTGAATTTTCTCCCGGCATGGATAGCCACAACAACTGCAGGGCCATCGGCAAGTCAGCACATGATGCTCACCCCTATGGATGGCAGCCAGATAGGTTGTACCCTCATCTTACTTGTGTGCAACATTTGTGGATTTGTTATCCATCTAAGCATGGAAAATAGATTATCACATTTCACTGTATATTCATGTTGATCTCTCAAGAGTTTTATTCAGGAGTTAACACTGTTCCATAGTTCAGATAAGAGACTTGTTCTTTAGGTAATGATGTTACATAGTTATTATCCATCAGCCAATGCTATCCCACAGGCTGGTGATTATACCACTTCTAGTATTACCTATGTTGTTATTTAATACCTTTTTGTGCCATCTAGTTAATCGAGAGTACAAACAATACATATTCTGTAGCTTTCATTTGTGTTCTCCCTTTAGTTTTTGAGACCTGTTGCTGCTAGTTAAGCCCAGTCCTACTATTTATGTCATCTCCTACAGGCACTCATTGTATAAATCTAACCACTAGTTGTCTTCCATGCATGTCAGATATAATTGCACACACTGATGTGTCCACAAGAACCTCATGGAGCAATGTGACAACCAACAAACTTGACGTCAATGATACCCAATATGATGGAACATGTAAAGGCAGTTCTTCAGAAGACTTGCAGAAAGATGACGAATCCTATTCACCCGACAAGGTCCTTGCTAACTTGGCCCATGGTATGGGTACAACATGCATATAATGTCCTGGAGTCCATCTACTCTGTTGCAATGTCATTTGCTTAGCCTGCTGATCATGCATGTAAATATGACATGCCTTCCTGTTTTTCAGTACCTATTCCATTCATGATAACATGTTTTCAAATTCAAGTGCTATCATTCTACTCTGCCGTGCCATATGCTTAGTTTGGACATCATGCTTCTGAATATTTTATGCATTGTTATTCATCGGTATGTACTCCATCTGTCTACCATTCCATATTTTTTTACATTGAAGTGTTGTTCTAGTGGTTTGTTGCAATGCCATCTTAGTTTCCCAATCATACATGCATATGTTGCCTTAGTGTTTTTCTGTATGTATTCCGCTATCATACAATTTTACATTCAACTAGTGTTTTTTTACTTTGTTGTCCTGTCGTATCCCTAGCTCTTACATCATACTCCCTCTGTCCGGATTGCATGTCGCAGAAATGGATAAAATGGATGTATCTAGAACTGAGATACGCCTAGACACATCCATTTATTTCCTGATGAGGGAATACATGTCAATATGTTATTCCTTTCTATTCTATAGTACATATTTCATCTCTCTGTCGTAGCATGTTTCATAACTGAAGCACCATTCTTCTATATAAGGCATGCAAGGGGAAGACGACTATGTTAGAATCTAAAGGGTTACAAACAAGGTCTTTGCAAAAGATCCAAACCCCAGGAGATAGTAAACCAATTGCAGTGTTCATAGATACTACTCCAACACAGAGAAACCCAACTCCTACTGATAATAAGCAGATTCAAGTGGCTAACGAACTAGTCCGCTCCAGTCCAGCAAAAATATGTCAACTCCATTCTAAAAAGCGTGTGTGTATCCTCACATCATGAAATTTTATAGCATTCAGATCATATTTTCTACATGTTTCTTACCCATCTCTCAGTTAGAAAATAAGCTTAAAGGATAGAAGACTTTCTAAACTGGGATCGTGTTCGAGGAAAGTATCTTGCGGGAATTCTCTGTGCTCCAATGCTGATGTAAGTACCTGTTGTATATCACTATATTTTTACATTAGCATGTATTTTGTTAATCGGCATGAATCCAACCTTTATCTGATCTAAACTTACTTGTAGAAAATGTATAATTAAAGGTGACAATGTTGATTTTTGTAAGGAAAACTGCCTGGTAGTTTTGCATACTGAGCTGCATGAGTGCACTATCTCATATCATGCATATTGCTAAATTGTAGTGATATTCTAGTTGCCCAATCATTCATTGTGTCAATGTTGCTTTCCTATTACCTTACCTGGCTCATGATAGCTATGCCATGTTGTGTTAATCTGGTGTAGGTTGGTGTGGTCTGGTTGCCCAAACATTTGTTGTGTCAATGTTGCTTTCCTATTTATCTGACCTGGCCAATGATAGCAATGCTACTGTGTTAATTTGGTGTAGGCTGGTGAAGATAAGAAGACAAACTCTGAAAATAGCAAGGCAACCCCATTGTTTCTTTCCAATAAAACTAGGCCAGGTAATATGGCAATAAACCTTAATTAATATGTTCAGTTCCCCTCCTTGTTTATGTTATGATGCAGTGGTCGGGACACTCTCCACTATCAATAATACAAGCCTGCCAAAATCACCATCTGAATCTGTTGAGTTTCCTCTGTCACGAATCCAACAAAAAATGTATGTTTGTGAACCAATTACTGGCTGAAGAAATGATGGAAATCATGGAGGAATCAGAGGTGCACATTCTTGCGCAACAAAAACTGATGAATGTTTTCAGAGACAGTGTAGCAAACAAGGAAGAACTTGCTCAATTGCTTATGGGCATTGTTGGCGTTCTGGATACGGGGGTACCCAGACTTGCCTGCTTGTAGCCCATGGCGTGGCTCCATTGACGGCCTGGTACGGCCCAGCTTCGGCATCAACAACTCAAGACCCTCACGAGGGGCCAAGCCTCGCGAGGCGGACGACACCAAGACCCCTAAGGGGATCAGCCCCCCCCAGGATGGCTCCCGAGGAGTGGAGATTTCTATGCAAGGTGCACCTCGCAAGGCTCGGCTGACGTGAGCCATGACGACCAAGGCCAGGCGGGCGCCAGTGGGCGCAGAGTACCAGTTTCCTCTTTGGTGCAAAGGAGGCAAGCAGCAGGCCGGAGTCCTGAGCAATCTACCAAAGGTTTCCATTCTGGTGCAACAAGACCAAGACCACCAGGACGGCAGGGCGGAGGTCATCACCGAGCCCACCGCAGTGTCACGACCAGAGGCTTTTTAGGCGAAGACCACTTTAGTCAGGATAGGATGTACTTGTTGTCCCCCTTCAAATTTGGCTGTTGTGGGATCCCTTCCCACCTACATTTGGGAAGAGGACCAAGGCCACTATAAATAGGACCTAGCCACCACCATAGAGAGGGATCCGAACCTGAGAGAGATCATCCTCTCTCCCTCCAGCTCAAGAACACACCTCCTGAGGTTGTTCTCCCAGTGTACTAGTTCTTCCTCAGCCCCTCGAGGCAAATCCACCACAAAGCATGAGTAGGGTTTTACACCTCAAGGTGGACCGAACCTGGGCAAACTAATGTGTCTCTCTTTCCCTTCGATCTCGTCGCGCTAGGTTGTGAGGTTTTTGAGTTGGCAGGTTGGGCAGGTTGAGATCTCCGCACGCACCCTAGAGTTAAAACCTCTCAAGGGTTTGCGAAATCTGAAATCCGACATTTTGCGTGCCAGGTAGGGGTGCGTCGGATCTTCTCTTCCGTCAATCGATCCACCGCTATTCCGACACTTCCATGGCTGACGCACACAACCCGCGTAGCTCAGAAGGCACCGGCAGGCGACGGCTGTCCTCACCGTCCTCCATCGCCAGCGGCAAATGCCACCACGGGCCCTGCTGGCCACGAGCAGCAAGCTTCATCCCTGCACCCCTCCGTGCGCCGCGGCGGGCGCACCGCCACTCCGTTGCTGACTTCGGCTGCTTCGTCCTCCCACGCGCGTCTGCCTAATATGGCCACTACTAGAAAAACTCCTACTAATGGCGCACCTAATATGGCCATTAATGGCGCATCTGTGGTGCTCCATTAACAGCACGCCATTAGTAATTTTTACTAATGGCGCACCACCTGGTGCGCCATTAGTATCTGGTATACTAATGGCGCACCGCGGGTGCGCCATTAGTATAGGCCAGCGTGCGCCATTAGTATGCCTCCCAGGGGCCATCTATACCCAGGTGCTTTGGCATACTAATGGCGCACCACCACTGGATGCGCCATTAGTAACCGCGGCATACTAATGAAGTACTACCCAGTGATGCGCCATTAGTATGCACTGCCATACTAATGGCGCACTGTCATGTGATGCGCCATTAGTATGAATATTAGGTTTTTTTATTTTTTTATTTTCTGTTTTTTGCACAGGTTACAAAATGTATAATTTGACAAAATATAGACATCACACATCAACAACAGATTCATCGAATACAATAGAAGATTAGTCTTTGAATACAATTCATCATATTAGTCTCCGAATACAATTCATCATATTAGTCTCCGAATTAAAACGACCGAACAAAGATAGAACATTATATTACAAGTCTCGAGACCGCGAGTAGCGAGTTTGTCTTCACATTACAAGTCGATATCGATCATCTAAACTACCATCACATAGAAGAGAGCTGCGGTCATCACGATGAGCATCATCACGATGAAACTCGTCTTCATCCGGTTCCTCCAACGCTCCCTCCCCTCTCCCGCTAGATAGCGGGCGTATCTAGATTCGGCCTCGGCCCTAGTGGTGTACCCTTTGTAACTGTTACCGCTGAATCGGTGAACCTGTCTCCGACACTCCTCCCAGTCATCGTAGACTCCGGGAACCTTACCCTTGTACACGACATACGTCGGCATCGCTATGCACTAGCCAAACGAAACGTTAGTACCAATTCACAGACAATACATAAGCAATATATAATTATGCAACAGAACGATCGGAAGAGAAAAGCAAGACATTAATAGCATCGATTACATCTAAGTTGAACGACTCTCGAAACCAAAGAGACATACTACAAGTTCATTAAAGTTTAATTACAACATGAGCCAATCGATGTTTCAGAACTAGACAACTCGACTCAAGGGACCGCAGCGTGGATGAAGCCGCCGTCTATCGTGGGAGTCATGAAAGAACGGGCGTTGTCATCCTGCATTTGTAGCATTGTGTCGATGTCACTGTTGGACGGTTGATTTCTGAGGTAGAACTGCCCCGAGGTACGAAGGACATCTTGATGGATGATTTCCGCAAACTCTGACTGGATGCGAAAGAATTCTTGTTGGAGGTCCGCGTCCTGGATTGCCGACACGCTCGCGGCCCAATCTTTGAGTTTACTCGGTAGCAGAAGTTGATGATGGTCCCGTACGATCGCCCGCATGTGATGGATGGCGTAGTAGGCACCCTTCTGACCGCCAGGCAGCTGCTTGACGCAGCAGAATGTCGTATTGTGGGAGAACACGTGCTTGCCGTACTTACGAATAGGCCTGGTGAAGGTGCCTCCAGATTGGGCATAGCCGGGGAGAACATCATCAAGAACCTTCTTGACATTTGTGTAGTCTACGTTCGACTGACGGTCCGGGTCGAAATACGTGGCCATGGAATATTTGGGGCTTAGGAGGATGAGCGTGCAACGTGTGTCACTGCAGAAAACACGGAATGTTAAAAGAAAAACGATCGAAATGTAAGAATTCATATGTTACGGGCCGGTTGAGGGGAGGACTTACTCGGGAAAGTAAGGCACGAGGAAGTTATCCTTATCTTGGTTTGCCAGAATGACGCCTTCGAGGTAAGAACTCGCGACTTGACGGTCCCCAGCGCTGCCCAAGATCTTGGCACGCATGTAGAAGGGGTCGACTATCACGATGTCCGGGGTCTTGTCGCGAATGATCCGCATCTCCATACTCAGCGAAAATAGCCGAACGAAGGTGTAGTGCAGCGGATGAAGGTTCAACATAGCGTGGATGTCATCAAAACGCAGGACGATCGTACGCCCGATGGAGTTATCCACAAAGCCCTTGCCCTCTGGCACCTTGGCCGCGAAAACCGGGTATGCCACATCCTTCTCCCTGAGACGCCGCTTCTCCAAAGCAAGAACACTGTCATGCAGACTCCGCATAGCACCGGTTGCAGCATTGAGCATATTTGTCGGTAGCATCGCCCTACCCGCCACATGCACCCTCCTCGAGATATCCTGCGGTGAAGGTGGCCCGTCCTAAGCACGGATCGTACTCGGTGCCGGCTGGCTCGCACCCTTCTTAGTCTTTGTTTTGCGTGCCTTCTTCTTCTCCTGTAATGGGACCGAGTTCTGCTCACAGACCGCCTTCTGGAGTGTGTTGGGGCTGATAATATTTCGCACCTCGCCTATCCGAGGCTCGGTGAAGTCGGCAGCTGGAGGCGTCTCCTGAGAGCTGAACGCCAGACGGCGCCTGTTGCAACTTGGCTTCTCCGCGGTACGAGCTAGATCGCACACGTCTTTTGTTGGGTTTGGTTCTTGAGAAGGAGGCCCCATGAATTCGCCATCGTACCCATGCTCGGCAAAGTACTGATCGACGTTGCCAAATGTATCATCGTCATCGTCATCGTTGTTCTGATCCTGTGCCATATGCATGTTTGGATCCAGTGGCATAGGGATGTCCGGCACCGTTACGGCGGTCTTGCCATGGGGCCGACTTGGCGCCGGCACGACTGGCGGTGTTGTCTTTGGGGTGGTGTCCCCCGCCCCCAAACGAATCTGGCTCTTCGGCCAAAGTAGGGGCCAGCTCAGGCAGACGCTGAGGGTCATCACGTCTTCATCGTCAGCCCCGACGGGTCGAATCGGAGGTAACAAGTCGTCGCAGCCTGGCAGCACCCGAACCAGTTGAACCCTAAACAAGTTGGGTGGCATCTGGGTACCGTGGAACAAGGGGTTGCCCGGTTGAACGATTTTGCCCTTGGCGACATCCACCAACTCGTTGTTCACGAAGTGGAGGAGAGTGCACGGAACGTCGGCGGCGCCCTGCGAAAACATGTAGGGCGTCAGGGATGCCCAGTCAAAGGCAAGGAGATGAAGTCCTCGGCCGAGAGAGGCTTAATTAGTTACCGTGATGATGGCGTCGAGCTCGGCTAATGTCGAGACACCGCCAACGGCGGGCGTGCAGTTGACGGAGGGGCCGCTTGCTGAAGAGGTGCCGGCCGGCGTACACCCAGGTGCATTAAGCTCCCGTGCCGGCGTCGGAGACACCAATGCCGCCTCCGCCGGAGGCACCAATGGCCCCGCCATCGCATTATGCGAGTTACTGGCCGTGAAGCTAGGAATCGGGGGCGGCCCCTGTTGGCCGCCCGCAATCCACGCACTCAACCCCGAGATCAAGGTAGGCACAAGGGCGGTGATCGTCGCTCCGAGTCGTTGTTCCACTTGCTCTTGGACAATCTCCGGAATCCGCGCCACCTGTGCCTTGAGTTCTTGAACCTCTCGCGCCTGGCTTTCCGAGCTGGTCTTTTTCTCCTTCCGCACACCAGCGGTATAGTATGACCCCCATTTTGTCGACAAGCCTTTGCCGGCCACACGACCAGCTGACGTCGGCTTACTGAGCTTATCCTTGTTCTTCATTACATTCAACCCCCTATTTAGAGTGGTGTCCCAAGGGTTGCTCTTAGTCGACTCCGCGCTACTGCTTTCAGTCGCCTGCGGAAGGAATGTGAACCATTTAGAAATTTGGCTTCATTAATTAGAATGCAACCATATGGAGCTAATTACGCGGGGGTGTATTCCTTACCAGAACAAGCTCAAGCGCCCTGGTCTTCGGATCCGTGGTAAGCTCCTTTGTTATCGGGTCCTCCTTGTACCGGGCCCTGACATAGTTCCTAGTCTGCTTGTTACCGCTGTATTTCTCGAAGCGGGGCGGTAGGCATTGCTCGGCACGGTCCGCGTCCTCCTTGTCCCATATAGGCTCCGCCACTCTGTAACCGCCGGGACCGAGTGTGTGTTCCCCTATGTTCAGCTCCCGCATTTGTTTCCCCCACTCACTTGATTGGGAGCTTGCGGTGCTCGAGCAATTGATCTTGAAGTCGTTGTAGTCATCTTCGGTGATCGAAGGATTTTTCTCCTTGATCTTCTGATAACTCTCACCTTTCTCGATCATTCTCTTCACATTGCTTTTCCAAGTAGACAGGGCCTTGCTCATCTTCGTGAGGGCAGCATTGTTCACTTTATTCCCTTTGAGGCTTGTGTTTTCAAATTCAGCGGGGAACTTGTATCGTTCGTGCAGCTTCGTGAAGAGGAGGTGGCGCAAATTCCCTCGGTCAGGATGCCTCAGGTTCTCGGTGTTGATCGAGACGGTGCTCCGGACAATGCACCCGAGCTGAAGCGAGTACCCATTGACTATTCGTTCGGGCGTCGTTGGATTCCCGTTGGAGTCCACTTCAGTAACTTCCTCCTTGAGGGTGCGGAGCACGATCGGGCGCCGGTCCTTCTGTTGCCTCTTCGGTTGGCTGCCATCTGTGCGTGCGCCGCCATCATCAGTGGTGGCATCCTCGGCGGCACCATCAGTGGTGGCATCAGTGTGGTCATCCTCGGCGGCACCATTCGTGGTCTCAGGATCGGTGGGGAAGGTGGCGGCCTCATACAAGTGAGGTTGTTCCTCCATCTCCTGGGATAGCTCCCAGAATGCCTTGCCGCCCGAACCCCCGGCCTCATCGTTGTGGGCCATGTTTCTCTCTAAATAGAAACAAAGTTTGGTCAAAAAGTTGGTTATTGTCAAGGAACAAGATCTCTAAGTTGACCAAATAACCTAATTCTCGAGGAATGTCGCCAAAAAGTTGGTTATTGTCAAGGAACAATTGAGAGATGTTTGTGATATTGCCTAGGTGTTTTGGGATAGAACCTGTTAGTATGTTGTTGCTAAGATCCAAGTCCACGTTCTCAGGGTAACCTAGTTCTTGAGGGGTGTGTCTAGAAAGTTGGTTGCTGCAAAGATACAAGGTTGTGAGTTTGGTCAAATTGCCTATGATGTTTGTGATATTGCCTTGGATCTTGAAGGCACTGTTGCATGATGCAGTGGTACAGCCAGCATGGGACCTCATCTTTGCAGGCTAATTTTCTAGATTGTAACACTGGGATTTGTGCACAAGCTAAGCTAGCTAAGACAGTAGCTTCCTTGCAACCCACAAAAGACAAAGGAAAAGGGGTGAAAAGGGGGAGATGGTTAGCTTTGATGAGCAGGCAACATCTTCCTAACCCCCTTCTTCTTGTCTCCTCTCACTATCTCTCTCACACACATGGCAAGCAAGGGTGTCTGAGTGTGTGAAAAAAATACTAAACTAATCCAACCATTAAGCAAATTAATTTTTATTTCGGTTGAGAATCGGGCACCTTCTAGGTCAAGAAAATTGGGCATGACCTTTGCTAATTTTCTTGACCTTGGAGTGCCCCATTTCTCAACCGAAACAGAAATTAATCAACGTTTCAGGAGAAAGGGGTCATTTTAGAAGATCACAAGTAGCAGCAGCATCACTTGACAAAATCACAACTAGCAGCAGCAGCTCGCAGATAGCAGCAGCAGCATCACTTGACAAGTAGTACAGCAGCAGCAGCAGCATGCATGCACTGGTCCATGGCACAAAGTAGTACAGCAGCAGCAGCAGCAGTTGCATAAATTGAAAAAAATTGATCTATGTGATCTGGGTTACATTATCAGCAACCTTGCATTTCATTTTATACAAAGGAGCTCACAAAGGCCATGTCATGCTTCGCAATATTTGTTTACTGAAACTAAATGAACAAGAGCAAAGATGCACTAAAGGTTCTGCTGGGCATGCTTTATGTCTAGCACTCCTATGTTTAAGATATGCATAACATTCAATCTGGATCAATCTCACACTATGAACATAGGAAAAATTATCACTCCCTTTTGAGTGAATCGAACCACAACAAAAAATCAAATCTGGGGCTCACACGAGGAGTAAGACGATGCTTGGGCTTGTTGGAGTCTTTCTTGGCCTTGCTCTTCTTCACCACAAGTCTGCATCACCATAGAAACAATAGCAGAAAAGCGAATCAGAACCCAACGCGAAACAACATCACGAAAACTAAAGCAGAACAACCACCTCCATCACCTAAAACCAAGCAGATGATAACATTGAGTAAGAAAGACTGATGAGATGTGCTGGTTTACCTAAAACCATTTCCTTGATAACACTCATTTCCGTCTAAGGTGAAATAAACATATGCATGCCAAGGTGAAATAGTACAAAGAAAGCACTCATCAGGTAGCAGTGCATACAAAATCCCTGTTTTACTAGTAGCAAATACTCTGTGTGTTAGCAGTAGTAAAAACTATACAAAATCCTTGTTTTACTAGTAGCAAATACTCTATGTTAGCAGTAGTAAAAACTCATGGAGTACCAAATTCAAATAAAAAAAATGTTGTAGCTAACATAAGTATGGAAATGTTGTTAACAACTCGAGTCAGAAAAGGTAGGAGTCTCTTAAGAGAGACACAACTGATACTGATCAAATATAATAACATAGCACAAAAATAGGTAGGTACATTGACTTCTTTAAAGACAATAAGCAGGACCAACAGATTCACATGTTACATCAGTATGAAGTTACAATGGCAGATGCCAGGTGTGAAAAGGATATGGCAAAAAATTTATGCTCAGAATAGAGGATATGCAGATTGGGCCGGGGGAAGCAGAGTTAGCCATATTCAAAAATGAAAAAATAGTAAATGGTCTACCTACAGTATTATCCTTCCAGCATGAAGATGTGAGTACATACTAAGTAGCATCGGCACAAGATAAACAGAAATGAACAATCCAAAAGATGCAGTATGAGTATGTACATTACAAGGAACAGTTTTTTGCATTGACAACAGAAGCTATGCTCACAAATTTGTATTGTAGGTACAGGAAATGTGCCAGAAATCATATAAGCATACCCAATTACACACATGGTACTTAGATCACACTGTCAATTCATACTACACGAGTCACTCTTATGAGATAATGGCATGCAGCTGTATGCAGCTACTTGACCATTACAATTTAGGCCTAGTTTGGCAGCGCAGTTTTTAAAATACTGTAGTATTTCAAAACATCGATATTGCAATGCATGTGCAATGAATACTACAGTTTTTAAAAGCTGCAATTTTCTCAGCTTTAGAAAAACTACCGATATGTTTGGTTGGTGTTGTTTTACTGTAGTTTTGACCAATAGTTACACAACTTTAATCTAGCTTCATACACCTACCGAGCTACACGACCAGATCACTAATGACCACCCGGCTGCATGCAACGTTGTATGATCTTTTCTAGGAAGTTGGAGACTTGATCGGCCGTAGCTAATTACAAAGAATATGAATCAGTATCCTGGTGGTGCATGCCTTGGAGAGGAATGAATCAATACTATGAAACCATACTGCAGTATGGCTAGTTATGGTTACAGACCTAGATGTACGGTAGTCAATGAGTGGATGACACGAACGAGTTTTCCTCAGTTTGAGAAAAAAGAGGTCCGAACCTCTTTTTTTAATACTCCAAAAAAACCACAGTATCAATAATACCTCTGTTTATGAAGCTACAGTTTTTGGTATAGCCAAACACCTCTAAGTATTCTAAACTACAGTTTTTCAAAAAACTGTGGTATTCTAGTAATACTTTGAAAATACTTTGCATCCAAACGGGGCCTTATACTACACGAGTCACTCTTATATAATATAATTGAACAAAACGCTGCCATGCATTTACTGGACTATGACCAGGTGCAAGTTGATGAGAATCATCATGCTGAAACTGATACAACCACATCATATCCTTCTAACGTTCCTAGTTCACACAGAAAACACTTCACCAACAACACATAATTGCAATCTGGATCAATCTCACACTATGAACATATGGAGATGGGATGGGAGGAGGGAAGGGGATAGGGGTCGGGGCGGTAGCTTACCTTGGAGGAGCGGGCCGGGGTGGAGGAGGCGGTCGGAGAGGATAAGGATGCTCCGGCGACGGGTGGTGGTGGTGGTGCTCCGGCGACGGTGGTGTGGACGGGGCGGCGTCCGGGCGGCGGGGTCGCGTCGAGGCGGCGGGGCAGCGTCGAGGTGGCGGTGCAGCGGCGTCGGGGCGGGGTCGAGGCGGCGTCGGGGC
>NC_057813.1:244651913-244655349 GCF_018294505.1 Triticum aestivum
GGGGGGGGGTGCTCGGCGGCGAGGGGGACCGGATCTGGCGAGGTGGGATAGCGATTGAGATGGAGGGGGCCGGGATCGAGATCGAGTGTCCATGAAATTTAAAAATATTCATGATAGTTCAAAAAGTACCCATGAAATACAATCGAGAAATGAAGGCTACGATTTAAATACAATCGATCTTAGCTAGCTATCTGTTCACAATATTCTTTCCCTTCTATTTCGCAAATGGAGTTCTTCTGTGGAACGGACGTCCTTTAGGTAGGGTGGTCCTGCTTCTTCTTGTGGTGTATGCTGCTACTTCATCATCGTCGTCATGTTCGATCCTCGGGTCACCGTACTTGTCGAAGTCTTGCTCATTGGCTACTCCATCCATTCCGATGATCTTCCTTTTGCCTCTCCTCACGACAACACGACTGGGCTTTGGCGGGTCCGTAATGAAGAAGCATTGGTCCACTTGGGAAGCCAGTACCCATGGCTCATTTTTCGCGGTGACGTTTGCGCCCGCGGTCTTGGATTTGGCTTCGGGTATAACCATGGTGGTGAAATACCGGTCTTCTTTTATGACGTTCTTGGCCCATCTAACACGGAACATCGGGACCTTCTCTCCAGCGTAGCTCAGCTCCCAGATCTCCTCGATCCTTCCGTAGTATCTGTCCTTGTTGTTACCGGTGTAGGATTCCATCGTTACCCCGGAGTTCTGATAACCATCGCTGTTCATGTCCTTGGCCTCGGTGTAGAATGTGTAGCCGTTGATATCGTATGCCTCATAGGTCATCAGGTTGTGCTCGGCGCCCTGTGACAAGGCGAATATGAGTTGTTCTTCCGCGGAAGAATCCTCATGTAAAGGGTACGGCAGAAGCTTCTGCTTGAACCAACGCGTGAAACATGAGTTGTGCTCTTTGAGTATATCTCCGTCCGTCCTCTGTTGGCCTCGGTCATTGTACGTCTTCTTAATAAAGGTTTTGTGCTCTACCACCCAAGGATCGACCACGTCTATGTGTTGTAGCGCGACTAGGTTTGCTCTTTCAAAGTCGGCGAGTCGACCCTCGAAGTCGACATGCATTTCGCGGCGACCCTCACGGTGACCCCATCCAGCGAGCCTGCCGAGGTGCCTGTTGATGGGTAGACCAACGGGGTTCTCGATGCCTAGATAATTCGTGCAGTAGGAGATGCACTCTTCGGTCAGAAAGCCCCTGGCTATGCTTCCTTCTAGACGTGACATGTTGCGAACGTATCCTTTGATGACACCATTCATCCTTTCGAACGGCATCATGCTGTGCAGGAACGTCGGCCCGAGTTGGATGATATCCTCCACTATATGGACCAGCAGATGCACCATAACGTCGAAGAATGCGGGCGGGAAGTACATCTCAAGCTCGCATAGTATCACCACGATCTCTTCCTGTAGCCTTCTGAGTTGCCTCACGCCAATCGACTTCCGAGAGATGACGTCGAAGAAGTTGCATAGGCCAAATAGTGTTTCACGGACGTGCGCGTCCATGATCCCATGGATTGCAACTGGAAGTATCTGCGTCATCAGCACGTGACAGTCGTGAGACTTCATCCTGCTGAACTTCTGCTTCGCTGGGTCTAGGTATCTGCTTATCTTCCCCGCGTAACCGTAAGGAAGTTTTACTCCTAGGAGGCAGGTGAAAAACTGCTCGATCTCCTCCTGACTTAGAGTGAAGCACGCGGGAGGGTAGTTATTTCCGGTCTTCTTGGCCTTTTTGCCTTTGCAACGACATTCTGTGTCCTGCTTCGCCTCATGATCATCATCATCATCATCATCATCATCATCATCATCATCATCATCATCATCATCATCATCATCATCATATATAGCGTGAAGCTCCTGCCTGATGCCCATTGATTTCAAGTCTGCCCTTGCTTTCGGCCCATCTTTGGTCCTCTCTGGCATGTTGAGCAGGGTACCAAGCAGACTCTCGCACATGTTCTTCGTGATATGCATGACATCAAGGCTGTGAGGCACACGGTGGATCTTCCAGTACGGCAAGTCCCAGAAAACAGACCTCGTTTTCCATACCTTCAGCAGCGGCTCTGGCGCCTTTCGCTTCTTTCCCGGCTCTGGCGCCTTTTGCTTCTTTCCCGGCAGTGGGCAGTCTTTCCAATTTTTTAACAGCTTGTCTATTTCCTCGCCGCTCCTCATACACGGGCGTTTTCGGGGTTCGGTTTCACCATCGAACAGATCCTTGCGTTTCCTCCATGGGTCATCGTCGCGAAGCCACCTTCGATGTCCCATGAACACGGTTTTCGAAGACCCGGGATCTCTATCTAGCTGGCGATACGTTGTGTCATCCATGCACCTTACGCATCCAGAAAATCCGTGGACTACCTGCCCCGCAAGATATCCGTAACCGAGATAGTCGTGCACCGTCGTGAGCAGTGCGGCTCTCATAGGGAAATATTCTTTCTCTGCAGCGTCCCACGTATTGGCTGGCGTTTTCCACAGCGTGTCAAGCTCCTCTTTCAGCAGCCCCAGATACAGATTGATGTCGTTCCCTGGTTGTTTCGGCCCTTTAATTAGCATACTCATGTGAATGTACTTCCTCTTCATGCACAACCAGGGGGGAAGGTTGTACATCCACACAAACACAGGCCAGGTGCTATGTGTGCTTCTCTGGCTGCCAAACGGATTGACTCCATCGGTGCTCGCGCCCAGCACGATGTTCCTTGGATCGTTCCCAAATTCTGGGTATTCGAAGTTCAACGCTTGCCACTGGCTCGCATCCTTAGGGTGACTCAGCATCTTGTGTTTTTTATCTATCTCCGGATCATTTGCGTCATCTTCTCGCTTCTTCTCCTCCCTATCCGCGTGCCAACACAGGAGCTTTGCTACCTTAGGATCCGCGAAATACCGCTGCAGACGAGGAGTGATCGGAAAGTACCACACCACTTTTCGAGGAGCTTTCTTCCTCTTCTTGTATCGAGTGACACTGCACACCGGACATATGGTAGACTCCGCGTGCTCGTCCCGATAAATGATGCAATTGTTCATGCACACATGGTATTTCACGTGCGGTAAATCCAGAGGACACAAAATTTTCTTCGCCTCCTCCAAACTGGTCGGGCACTTGTTCCCCTTGGGAAGACGTTCGCGCCAGAATGACATGTTCTCGTCGAAGCATGCGTCGGTCATTTTGTGTTTTACCTTCATCTCCAGAGCCATGAGCGTTACTTTCAGGCGGGTATCCTCGGGCCTGCATCCTTCATACAATGGAGTAACCGCGTCTAACTCAAGTTGATCCATCTTGGCTTTCTCTCGGGCGGCAGCTCTTGTGTTATCCGTCTGCTTGAGAAGCAGCTCTTGAATATGAGGGTCCTGCACCCAGCCCATCGATGGTCCAGCGTCGTCTGCTCCGCCGGCATCATCATCATGTCCTGCATCTTCTACATGATGACTGTGTACAGCATCACC